>NC_043975.1:4138054-4330036 GCF_902148855.1 Sphaeramia orbicularis
CCCCTTAAATCACAACCTCCCTCTCTTTCACTAAACATTTGTTGAATATTGCCCGGCAGTCAGTTATTCTTTGCTTTGTACATTATTTGAATAGTTTTGAATTCCACAAGGTCAATGAGTTTTAAAGTTTTAGATCGGAAAAATAGTGGATTTGTGTGTTCACGGTTACATGAGTATGTGGAGGAATATCTCTGATATGGAAACATCTGCATTGAAAAAGGTAATTTTCCAAATGTAAAGGAATTTCTTTTTTGTAAAAGTGAAATAATATACAAATTTAAAAAAAAAAAAAAAAAAAAAGATTTTTGATACTTCGTGAGAGAAGACCTTTTTGTTAATCTTTTGATACCACGTTTTGTGAAGAACTTTAGTTAGATTTTTATACCTCTATAGTGAAGACTTTTTGTAAATTTTTGATTCCACGCATGTGAAGATCTTTTTGTTGGACTTTGATTCCTCGATTGACAAGACTTTTGTGTTCATTTTTGATTCCACGATTGTGTAGAGATTTTGTTACTTTTATTCCTTGCGTTAATAAATACTCAAACTAAGCTCTTTTTGTCTCAGTCTCGTGCATTTGGGTCCTAGCCTTGTGTTTTCGTAGCACAGAAAGTCAGAACTGTTGCTTTATATCGTTTTTTCTTTGGACTGGTGTTTGCGTGTTTTGTTATTTGCGAGTATGTCTGCTTGTGATAAAGGCACCATAGATGAGTTTACATGTTTACTAACAACAGTGATGGACGCGCAACTCGGAGGCAAAAACACCAGTACCAGCTCCAGCCGGCTGGCACAGGCCGCGTACACCTGCAGGCTCTGCCCCGGAACTCGTGAACGAGCCGGTATGTTAGCTTTAAAACGGTCTAGTAACTGTCTGTGTCCAAAAGCCCATCCCATCTTCTCTTTCACAGCCGCATAATTTGACTTGAGCGCATGGGGAAGGTTGTCCCACAGTAGAAAAGCAGACTGTCACAGAGGGTGGGGGTATTGTCACCAACCCACCGGTGGGTGTCACTCGCCGTAACTCCGACTGCCACTTCCAGCTGAGGAAACTCTGGCTGCCATCGCCGGCAAAGGGAGCAGGTAGATCAGGGGTGTCAAAGTCATTTTAGTTCAGGGGCCACATTCAGCCTGATCTGATCTGCAGTGGACCAGTGAAATAATAACAGAATAACATATAAATAATGACAACTCCAAATGTTTGTCTTTGTTTAAGTGTAAAAAGAAAAAAAAACCCATTAAATTATGAAAATACTTACTTTTATAAACTATCCAAAAAAAAAAAAAAAACCCTGAAAAAACAAATTTAAATTAAAAAATGAAAGAAAATTTAATGTAATTTTAACAATATTCTGCCTCAACTTATTATTTCTACATGTGCATTATGGATCAGATCTACAAAGACACTAATACTTAGGAACAGGCAGAAAACTGTTCAAATTGTACTGAATTTTCTTTAGACATTTCAGGTTGTTCAATTTGTTCAGGTTATTCACATTTAACTGTTTCAGGATAGTTTGTAAATGTAAATATTTCATAATTGAATGTTATTTTCTGCACCAAAACAAAGGGAAAAAAATTAAGTTGATAAGTCTAGATTTTGGGGCGGCTTAATTCAAGATTTTTTTACTTAATTGAAGATTTTTTTTTTTCCTTAATTCAGATTTTTTTTTACTTAATTGAATTTTTTTTTTTTTTTTTTGGCTTAATTCAAGATTTTCTTATTTACTTAATTGAAGATTTTTTTTTTTTGGCTATATTCAAGATTTTTTGCTAAATTTGGGATTTTTTTTGGCTTAATTGAAGATTTTTTTTTTTACTTAATTGAAGTTTTTTTTTTTGGCTTATTCAAGATTTTTTTACTCAATTCAAGCTAATTTTCTTTTCTTTTTTTTTGTTGCTTAATTCAATTCAAGACTGTTGAATTTTTGCACTTGGCAAAAACATCCCATGGGCCGGATTGGAACCTTTGGCGGGCCGCATTTGGCCCCCGGGCCGCATGTTTGACACCCCTGAAGTAGATCCACAATCACTCTGTCTCTATTGGACAGGGGTGTCAAACTCATTTAGTTCAGGGGCCACATTAAGCCAGATTCGATCTGAAGTGGGCTGGACCAGTGAAATAATAACATAATAACATGCAAATAATGCCAACTTCAAACTTTCCTCTGTTTTAGAACAAAAAAAGTAAAATTATGCGATGAAAATGTTTACATCTACCAACATCCTTTAAAATACTGTGAATAACATGAACAAATGAAGTTTTTTTTAAGAAAACTAAGTGCAATTTCAACAATATTATGTCTCAGTTTATAAATCACAGTGGATCAACAAATACACAAAACATTTAATAACAGGTAGAATATGGTTAAAATTATACACTTCAGACATTTCAAAATGTTCATATTTGTTGAGGTTGTTTGTGTTTTTGTGAAAATGTAGTTTGTTTTAGTGTAATACAGTAAAATGACATGAAAATATTTACATGTACAAGGAAAAATTTGGAGTTGTGAGTATTTATGGTTATTACCTCCGCCAAGGAGGTTATGTTTTTGCCAGGTGTTTGTTTGTTGTCTGTCTGTTTGTCTGTCCGTTAGTGTGCAACATAACTCAAAAAGTTATGGACAGATTTTGATGAAATTTTCAGGGTTTGTTGGAAATGGGATAAGGAAGAAATGATTAAATTTTGGTGGTGATCGGGGGGGGGGGCCCACAGGGGGGCCCATTTCCAAAACCCTGAAAATTTAATCAAAATCTGTCCATAACTTTTTGAGTTATGTTGCACTAACGGACAGACAAACAGACAGACAGACAGACAAACAAACAAACCCTGGCAAAAACATAACCTCCTTGGCATGGGGGGGCCCACAGGGGGGGCCACTGATCAGCCTTGGTGGAGGTCTGCGCTCTCCGAGTGCTTTTCTAGTTATGATAGTATTTGACTGATCCAACCCACTGGAGATTAAAGCGGTCTGTTTGTGGTCCCTGAACTTAAATGATTAATGTCTTCAGTGTAATTTTTGCATTTCACAGCTTCAGCCCAGGGGCCAGACTGGACCCTTTGGCGGGCCACATTTGGCCCCCGGGCCGCATGTTTGACACCTGTGCTATAGGGTGATAGGTCAGGGGAAGCCCTCCTGGTAGGTTTAAAGGGGTCTTCATCACCAAACACATGATGACTATTCTTTTTTTCCACACCGCTAAGCACAACAGGCACGCAGGCTAACTATACTGAGAAGCTAGGCTAACTGCGGTAATACCTCTAAACAGCGGTGGGCAGAACAGAACCACCGCTGACACCAATGGAACCCAGCGGTCTTTCTGCCGAACTTATACTTGGTGAAAGTTAAGTAATAAACGGCACACAGGAGTTTAGCAGGTCCATCTTTTAACACGCTACAAACTTGGCGTGACTTCCTCCTCCAAGACTTAATGTATGCATACGTCACATGAAACTCATCTATTGCAACCAACTGCAACACATGGTTACCATGACCACACTGCTTAAAGCTTTACGTTATTGTAGAGCTACACAGGAGAAAGAGAAATATCACCAACAATGGGCAATTGTACGATCCAAGGAAAGCTTGTCTACCAATATGACGTCGTAAACAGAAGACCACGTGATCATGTGACATATGTGCAAAACCTCAATAAACAGAGGCAACAACTTTGTTTCTGACAGAATTCCCCATGCCGTCAGCAGCTGTAACCGTCTCTATTCCACGGGCTTTGGGCATGTTTTTGTCACTATCAACTGCAAACCACAGAAATGCGATCTGTAACACATTAAACAGTCGATCAAATGGTTTAGTTGTTTACGAAGAAAATATGGACATTTGTGTTTCTTTCGTCACTGCTGCACTTTTTTGCTGTGTTTACCTCCATCTTGCCGATGATTCAAACAGAATTATGGAAGATTTCTCCAACCCTTCCGTTTGTAGTGTGGCCCTGAAAAATCCCAGTTTGGAGGGCCAAACAGCCCCCCCCTTAGCCCTTCCCCTCCGACTCATTGAGAATCGGGACACCCCTACCCCTTCGCATGACCGCACAATATAGGGGGTGGGGCCAAGGGGTGAAATGGGATTGGGCCATTGAATTGATTTGGGAATGCGACATTCTCACTCTTCATATCTCTCCTCTTAAAATGATTTTTATCCTTTAGGTACCATCTTGGAATGTCAGCAGAAACTGAAAGCTTCTCTTAAAAGGAAGTTCCACTTTGTGCCTGAGGGCATGACGACAGAGGAAAACCAAATCCCGCTCAATAGCATCTACACTGAGCTCTTTATCACTGAAGGACGAGGTGGGGAAGTCTGTCAGGAACATGAGATGAGACAGATCGAGAAGTTCACCATGACAAGGGTGGCCCAAGAGAAGTCAATCGATTGCAACTGTCTTTTCGATCCTCTGCCGGGTCAAGGCCACCAGATAAGAAGAGTGATCACAACGGGAGTCGCTGGCATCGGTAAAACTGTGTCTGTAAATAAATTCACACTGGACTGGGCTGACGACTGGGCAAATAAAAACCTACAATTTGTATTTCCCCTCAGTTTTCGAGAGCTGAATCTGATGAGTAAGCAAACCTTTAGTCTAGAGCAGCTTCTACACGTCTTCTTCCCTGAAGTAAAAGACTTGGACATCCTCACCAACGATAAACACAACATACTGTTCATCTTGGACGGTCTGGATGAGAGTCGCCCCCCTTTAAACTTGGACAGTGAAATACTGTCTGACGTGACAAAACCATCCAAGATAGACGTGCTTCTGGTGAACCTCTTCAAGAGAAAGCTTGTTCCTTGGGCTCTTGTTTGGGTAACGTCACGTCCAGTAGCTTCCATTCAGATCCTACTCGAGTGTTTTGATCTGTTTACAGAGGTACGAGGCTTCAACGACGCCCAGAAAGACGAGTACTTCAGGAGGAAAATCCGAAATGAGACCGTAGCAAACAGGATAATCACACATGTGAAATCCTGCAGGAGTCTCCACATCATGTGCCACATCCCTGTTTTCTGCCGGATGACCGCAAATGCTCTTAACAAGAATCTGTCATTGACAGACATGATCAACGCACCAAACACTCTTACAGAAATGTACTTACGCTTTTTGGCCTTTTCCGTGGAAACAATGAAGAAAAGGTTACCTAAAACAATAGACTCACATGTCGACTTCATAAGAGAGAACCTGATGTCACTGGGTAAACTGGCCTTCAATGAACTGGAGAAGGGAAACCTGGTCTTCTACAAGAGAGACCTGAAGGCCAATGGTATAGATGTTTCACAGGCTTCATTGTTCTCATTCTACACACAGATCTTCAAAGAAGAACCTACAGTCTGTGGTGAGAAGACGTTCTGCTTTGTGCATCTCAGTGTTCATGAGTTTTTTGCTGCGTTGTACGTCTTTCTTAGCTTCCACAACGACAACAAAAATGTCCTCTTGAAAAAGTCTTCTGCTTCACGTTTTCCAATGAGAGACAAATCAGAATTCATCCTCTACAGAGAAGCTGTCAAAAAGGCTTTGCAGTACGAGAATGGACATTTTGACATGTTTCTCCGTTTTCTCCTGGGTCTGTCTCTGGAAACCAATAAGATTCTGTTGAAACATCTGATGACCAGTGACAGAACAAAACCAAAGACAAGACAAGAGATCATAAAGTACATCAAGGAGAAGATCAGAGCGAGTCCATCCCCAGACAGATGTCTCAATCTGTTCCACTGTCTGAATGAGTTGCATGACCACTCTCTTATGGAGGAGATCCAGAATTTCTTCAGCTCAGGTGGTCTGAACAGAGCTGAACTCTCACCTGCTCAGTGGGCCATCCTGTCCTATGTGTTACTGACATCAGAGGAAAAGTTGGATGTGTTTGAGCTGAGCAAGTACACTAGGTCCGAGAAAGGTCTTCATGGGCTTCTGGATGTTGTCAAAGCAGCTCGAGTTGCAAAGTAAGTGTTTTTCCAAAAGCAGGATGGCAGATGGCAAGATGTTTCCTTTGAGTATTTTCAGAAAATGTAGGATGTTTTCACTAAACTGTGTTTTCTACAATAGACAAATTTAGATTTTGATGCCTGCAACACAAATGTTCTGCTAGCTGGAGGGTGAGGGTATCATGAGTGGGAGTATCCCATCTCCCTGATCTGCTGAGTCGCTCTGAACTGGCAGCCAAGTTGAACACCTGACTTGTGTCCAACAGTGTTAGAACAACAGGAAACACTGGGCAACTGATAGTGTTACTTCTAACACTATCCAAAGATATTAGACCACACACAACAAAGCTACCATCAGCATAACTGGAATTTTAAAGAGATATGCTTCCCTAAAGTCCACGTCATTTCCTTGAAAGTCCGTGGTTATCCAAGTAGGACCATGTCAAACTTTAATTGTATTTTAAATTGTATTTTAAACTGTATTTTAATTGTCTTGCACGGTGAAGTACTTTGTGACTCCCTGTCTGTGAATAAAATTTACTTACTTACTTAAACCTCATTCGGCATGAATTCCAACAGTAGTCGCTTATTTAGTAAATGTCCAAAAAACAGAAGTGCGTAAAGTTGTTTTTTCCATTAAAGCACAAATGCGATGATTTGTTTATTTACTGTCATGAGATGACACAAGAAGTCATTCCATAAACATGGTGATCAAGATAAATATGATGATTGGATGGTGTTTTTTCAGTCCTGTCCATTCTACAGGTGACTAAAATTTTTTTTATTTTTGTGTTAGAACCATTAATTAATTGGTTGTAATCGGGGTGTGAAGGGGATTTTAAGCAATATAGTAAAAAAGCTCCAGGAAAACTTCTCCCACCCCACCTTTTAAGTGTTGTGAAGGCATCAAAATCTAAATATTTATATTTTACAAAATTTAACTAAAGTGAACAGTGACAACAACGACAAAGGTTGTACCAAACGATCAAATGCAAGATTTGAGTTTTAATTATTTTAGGAAACACCACAACTTTTCTGGAAGTGGGGTTTGTATGTTCAAGAATAACTTAAAAGAGGAACATGACATTTATTACTGTTCTTACATCGCAAGGCGTGATATAATGTAAAAACGGCAAGATTAAACTTGTTTTCTGATACGAAGTAGGGCTAGGAAATGGACCAGGTGAGCAGACGTGGACTGGAGAAGGGCTACGAACTGGGATTTTCAAGTTATTGATGAAACCACTTTACACAACTGTCCTTGTATTGATCGTTGTTATAATCTGCATTTTTTTTTTACTTGATGTTTTAATCCTAAAGTCTAAATGAGCCAGTGGCCACTTGTAGTTTCACATCGATGGCCAAAATACAAAACCTCCGATCTGAAAAAAACACTTTTTTTAGGAAATAAAAAAAACGTGGATCCTGGAGGATTCTGTTGGATTCTGTAAACTGGCTGAGAGTCTGGTTTTGACCAACTCTATATGTAAAGTGTCATGAGATAACTTTTGTTATGATTTGGTGCTATATAAATAAAATTTGATTGATTGATTGATGGTTTAGTTTTATTATAGTACGGTCTTTGTTGTTGTTGTCAGGTGACCTTCATGTCAAAAGAAAGGGCGGGATATCTTGCAGATAGACTGAAATTGTGGCGTGTCCTTGTTCTCACCATTCAATGTGAAAACTCAAAATCTAAAAAACTGCAGATAGGAGGTTTTGTTTTTTGGCCATCGACATGATCTACTGTATGTCCAGAGATCATTTGTCAAACTTTTTCTCTTCCAGTCTGAATGCTTGTAAGCTCACTGTGAACTGCTGCGAGAAGCTGTCAAGTGTCATCAGCTCTTCACAAATCCAAGAGCTTGACTTGAGTAACAACAACCTGAGAGATGAAGGACTAATACTGCTCTGTGGTGGACTCATGAACAGCAAACTGGAGACGCTTCGGTAAAATCCCGACACTTTTTCCCTCATACAGTTTGGATTTGTGTCTCACTAGATCAGGGGTGTCAAACTCATTTGAGTTCAGGGGCCACATTCAGCCTAGTATGATCTAAAGTGGGCCGGACCAGTAAATAATAAAATAACAGGATAGAACTGATAAATAATGTCAACTCCAAAGTTTTTTTTTCTGTTTTTGAGTGAAAAAGTCAAATTCTGTAATGAAAATGTTTACATCTATGAACCGTACTTGAACGTAACATGAACAAATATGAACCTGATAAATTCTTAAGAAAAATAAGTGCAATTTTAACAATATTACGCCTTAGTTCATCATTTATACATATTCATCAAAACTTACAGATCACAGTGGATCTACAAATACACAAAACATTTAGTAACAGGCAGATTAATGGGACAATTCCGTACTTCTCTGAAGAAATTTCAGGTTATTCACATTTTTTGTAAAAGGCTAGTCTGTAAATGTAAACATTTTTGTGTAATTTTACTTTTCTTAACACTGCAACAAAGAGAAAAGTTTGTAGTTTTCACTATTTACAGGTTATTATGACAGTATTTTACTGGTTCTGCTCCACTTGAGATTGAATTGACCTAAAATGATTTTGACATCCTTGATTGTTCATATCTTCAGTGTAAATTCTGGATGTCACAAATTCATCCCAGGGGCTGGATTGGACCCTTTGGCGGGCCGGTTTCGGGCCCCGGGCCGTATGTTTGACACCTGTGCACTAGATGAAATAAGCCTGTTTGTCCATGTATTTATTATGTTTCTTTGTGTTTTTGTCTTAGGATTTTATCTTTTATCTTGTTTTTATTGTGTTTATTTTATTGTACAGCACTTTAGAAACCTTTGTGTTCGTTACCTAACACCTATTGGGAGGTATTGGGATCACTTTGCTTTGTGTTTGTTTGTTGCGTGTTTGTTTGTTAGCAATTTTACGGGAAATCTATTCCACCCATCTTTCCCAAATCTTCCCACAGATAGGCCTAGGCCCTGGGACCAACCCGTTAATTTTGGGCCAAGTAGGCCAAAGTTCAAGGTCACAGCAAGGTCACAACATCTACAATTTTCCTATCTCTCATCACTGAGCAATTTTCAAAAATTCATTAAAAAAAATTCAAAACGACTCCAATTGGATCCACCTGTAGCTTAGAACAATATCTTGTATCTGGCACAAAATTGTCCACATCCACTGTGGAATGTGGACTCTGTGGACATTTACATTTAACACTGAAAATCCCATTTCCCACACATTTAAAATTAGAACTCAGCAAATATTGATGTGAATTGAATCTAATTGGACAGACACATGACTGGTACCAAGCTTCAACTGTTTCTGCTGGATGGAACAACCTGGAAACTGTTGAATTTAAACTGAAATAGTCGATCCACACATGCACAGTGTTCGGGGTGTTTGGCGGAGGTTTGCGTTCTCTGAACACTTGTTTAAATTTGTGGTTTATATAAAAATGGATTGGATTATTTTTCTGTTGGTCTAGACTGAGGAGCTGCAACCTAACAGAGAAAAGCTGCGACGCTCTTTCCTCAGTCGTCAAATCGGTCTCCGGCCTCCTGAAAGAACTAGATCTCACCGACAACGACTTTGAGGATGTGGGAGTCAAAAAGCTTTGTGTTGGACTGGGGAGTCCTCACTGTAAACTGGAAATACTCAAGTGAGTGAAGTGTGTACCAGCAGGATAAAGTACTGAGCTTGGATGTGGTCTCACTAGTCGCTTTTCCATTGGACATACGCACAAAACTTTACCGATATTTACTAAATGTCGAAAAAACATAAGTGCATAATTTTGGTTTTTCCATCAAATCAAAATGCCATGATTTGTTTATTTATTATCGAGAAGTCATTCCATAAACATGGAGACCAACGTAAATATGGTGTTAAATTACAGATATATTCATTTTACCCCTCTATCCTGTAAAGGGATATGCTTCCCTAAAGTCCACGTCATTTCCTTGAAAGTCGATGGTTATTCAAGTAGGACAATGTCAAACCTCATTCCTTCCAACAGTAGTCACTTTTCCATTGGACAAACGCGCAAAACTTTACCGATATTTACTAAATGTCCAAAAAACAGAAGTGCGTAAAGTCGGTTTTTCCATTAAATCACAAACGCGATGATTTGTTTATTTATTATTGTGAGATGACACAAGAAATCATACCATAAACATGGCGAAGAACATAAATATGGTGTTAATTTACAGATATATTCATTATTATTAATATTACCCCTCTATTTTGTACTAAATTAAAAAATTATCGGGTTTCCTGGTGTGTCCACACCGTGTTTCTTCAAAAACTCTTCTTCTTCTCTTGTTGTAACATCCGTCAACACCTGTTTTTTTTTTATTGATCTGACTAGTTGTGAAGAACGGTCTTTCCATTGCAGTTTTGTGTGATATACCAATTGCGCTACGCCCGAAAAACCACCTCTTGCCAGAGCAAAAACTTTTAATCAAAAATGAGAGTTTTGTCCAAATGGTTTTTTCCATCAGGTCAATTTTTATGCACAAGTTATATTTGTGCAATTTGAGGGTCAACGGAAAAGTGACTACTGTGGCTGTCACTGAAGTCTGTCTGCTTTTGTTGTTGAAGTTTGTCCATGTGCAGAGTCACCGAAGAAGGGTGCACATTCTTGGTTTCTGCTCTGAACTCCTGCAGTCTGAGACAGTTGGACCTGAGCTACAACCACCCAGGAGACGACGGCCTAAAACTGTTGAAGACGATGGAGAGAGACCCTCAGTGCAAGCTGGAGAAACTCTGGTAATAGCTCAGAGTTTGTACATCACATGTAGCTTTTAGAACATAAGGTTAAACCAGGGTTCCTGCAGGGTCTGAAAAAGTCTGGAAATTAAAAACCTGAATCAAGGTTTCAACAGTTTTGGATTTTTCATTATAGTTTTGTTTGATTTAGTTTTGACTTTTTTTTCTCTAATTCAGTTCGTTTTAATTAGGTTTTAGAGCAGGTTTGCTAGTTTTAGGGTTGTTTTTTTTTTTCTAAATGCTTAGTTTTAGTTTACTTTTAGCTTCTGTATGATGATGTCAACACAAGGTATTGAAATTATTTCGATCCGGATCTGATTCTGGATTTGGTGTGACTTTGACACATTTTCCCATTAGAAGAGATATGAAGGGGATTGATCCAATAAATCAGTATCAATGATATCAAGTTGGAATTTGAAGTTTTTACAGATCTGATTGGAATAGACAGACAGACAGACAGACAGACAGATAGACAGATAGACAGATAGAGATAGATAGATAGATAGATAGATACTTTATTGATCCCAGAGGGAAATTCAAGGTTGTTGTTTTTTAAGATAGATACTTATGACTAAAACATGGGCTATTTCTGTAATAGAATAAATACACAGATTAGATTGGTGGTTGGGGGGGGGGGGGGGGGGGGGGGGGCAGGTCTGTCTTGGCGGAGGTCTGCGCTCTCCAAGTGCTTTTCTTGTTTCTTTGTGTATTTGGACCATAATAGTTCAGACAGTTTGAATTTGAACCCTCCAGCTGCTGCAAAACTATCTTTAGATTCATTTGGGCAAAAATCCAGTGGATTTCTACAACCTGTTTGAATTCCTGCTTAATTTGTTGTGTCTATAACGAGTTACGTCACGATATTTATTGTTTATTCTTCATTGAGGATCCCCATTAGCCGACGCAAAAACGCCAGGCTAGCCTTCCTGGGGTCCTCTCAATAATAATAATTTTTTTTAAAAAAGGTCTGGATGCAAAATGACAACACAGATCCAGTTACAATACATAGAGATTCAGTTCCGTCTCCACATTTGCTCATATCAGCTCCAGACTTCAGACGAACATTTCTCCGAATACGACATAATTGTTTGTCAGCAGCAGCGGTTGTAGTCCAGACTGAAAATATGCCCAAACTTGGAGCCCATTACCTCAAATGTTCAGTTGTTGGTTGAACGGGACAGAGCAGCACAGCCAATAACCTGGAGGGGGCGGGGCCTGAAGTGTCTCCTGTGCATTTAAAGGGCCAGCGCTCCAAACCACCTTTCTGGTGTCACTACTGAGAAATAGTGTTGAAGATGGATCTGTGGAGTTGAATGAATGAAGAATTCAGAGCCAAGCAGAGCATTTACAGTTTATGGAGACCACAGGGAAATGTGGGAAAAGGAAGAATTCCATTTAAAAAAAAAAAAAAAAAAAAAAGCTTAAATATGACTGTAAATGTAAGGTCTTCTGTTTTTGTTCTAGTGCGGAACAATGCGGTGAATCCAGGGTTCAGCCAGGTTTGAGGAAATGTAAGTCAAAGGGGTACTTATTTTCAATTAAAGCAACTTTTCGGGATGTGTTTAAAGGTGCTGGAGACTTTTGTGACCAATTTTTCATCCAATCTGTCAAACCTCAGTCACATCGTCAGTATCATGAATCTGTAAGTCCTTCTGTCATTACTCACCTGAATCTCTTGCATGAACAGTTTCTTAGTGCCATCCACCAGAAACAGACCATGTGTTTGCAAACAGAGTCAGGGGTCTCTTGGGCATCTTCGGAATTTTGTTGCGACGTGCCTTGTAAGAAGCAAAGGCTCGCGCCGCCGAAATTATATGGATGAAAAAAACACGACGCGGAAACAGCTGAAACTCAGAAACAGCTGGAGGAATATGCATAGAGGGAAGGGAGCTCCTGCCGTTTCCACCTCTTGTCTGAAGCAGCTGCTGCCAGACAGTGGAGTGAACCGGCATTTCCCACAATGCACGTTGCAACAAAATTCCAAAGATGCCCAAGTTACCTACTGGCTCTGTTTGTAAACATACAGTCTGTTTCTGGTGGATGGAACTAAGAAACTGTTAATGCAAGAGATTCAGGTGAGTAATGACCGAAGGACTTACAGGTTCATGATTCTGAGGATATGACTGAGGTTTGACAGATCTGACGAAAAACTGGTAACGAAAGTCTCCCGCACCTTTAAGTGTCATTAACTCCCTGTTGGCTTCATCAGATACAGTTCAACTCACCCTGGACCCGAACACCGCACACAGAGACCTTCAGTTGTCGGGGAACAAAAAGGCAACCGACCGCCCAAGCGTACCAGCGACCAAGACAGAGCCGACTTCCAGACCCAGGTGTCGTGTTCCCAGGGTCTGACCGGACGCGCTGTTACTGGGAGACGGAATGGAGAGGGATGGCTTCGATGGGAGTGGCCTACAGACGGACGTCCACCAAGGGTGAGGGTGGGGACATCAGGACGGGCCAGAACGACTCCTTCTGGGGTCTGAACTGCACCAAAGGCAAATACCAGGTTCAGCACAAAGGTACCAGCACCCCAATAGAAGACCAAGAGCCCTCCCACAAAGTAGGAGTCTTCCTGGACTGGTCTGCAGGGACTTGTTCTTTCTACAGTGTCTCCTGTGGTGACCGGAGCCACATTCGCACCCTCAACATCGCCTTCACGGAGCCTGTTTACCCAGAATTCCACCTGGCCTGGAAGAATTCCTCAGTCTATCTGAACTGAGGATCTGACACAAACCTCTGTGGTGGTGTTGAACGGCTTCTGGAACACATGGCAAGGTTTATGTACCTCCTCACGTCTGTTTTAGTCACCTTTTTATGATCTTCCTGTTTAAATGAAGGATAAAGAAAAAAAAAATAGACCTCAATTGAGATATCGCTTACACCTGATATGTACGCTGAACAAAAATATAAACACCCGAAAGAAAATGGTGAATTAAAATGGATTTTCTTTTATTACGAGTTTATTCTCGTAAGTGACAAGCGTTTTTATTTTCTTATTTAGCCCCAATACGCTGTCGTACTGCAACAACAAATCAATTAAATCAATCCAAATCTATTCTTACAAGGGCTGGCAACGAATTCGGCCGTCGATTCAATGGGTTTTGGGTCCTGCACGCTGGTCGCTTCTCAGTGAGGGTTTTTTTTTTAAACTACAACTTTATTCTTATCTCAAAATATTACGACTTTAATCTCATAAAAGTACATTTTTGTTAAATGAGGGTTTTTTCCCAACTACAACTTAAATCTCATATTATGACTTTATTCTCAAAATATTATGACTTATTCTCATAAACCTATGCGATGGCCAGAAAACAAAACCTCCTTTCTGCAAATTTTTGGATTTTGAGTTTTCACATTAATTGGTGAGAACAAGGATGACTCCACATTTTCAGTCCATCTGCAAGATAATCCCCTTTCTTATGACATGGTCACCTGACAACACCAACAAAGACCATACTATAATAAAACTAAACATTTTTGTTTCCTGAAAAAGTGATTTTTTTTTCAGATAGGTTTTGTATTCTGGCCATTGTAGACATTATTTTTGTTAATGATTTTTTTGTAACTACAACTTTATTCTCATAATATTATGGCTTTTTTTCTCAAAATATCACACTTTAACTTTATAAGTACATTATTTTTGTAAAATGAGTTTTACACAGTGACGGCTGCTCGTCTTTCAGACAGGGGAAGCTCATTGTCGACTTACATCAAAAAAAATTGTCAAGTTATTTAAACATAAATTCGTCCCTCCGTTCCTTTATTAAGAAAATGCTCAGTGACCTTATCGTACCAAGTAAACAAGAAAACATTGAAATTATTTAAATTGAAACAGAAGTACAAGTTTGTTTTTTTTGCAGGGCAAGAAATGAATACGATAATTTGGTAGTGGTTTCTCTGATTTCACAGCAGAATGTGTGGCGTATTAAACTGAACTGTGTCAGTGAAGGAGCAGATCTGAAAATAGCTGTCATCAAACGGGGTCAGCGTCCATGCCCGGCCGAGCTCCGCCCACAGCTCCATC
Source organism: Sphaeramia orbicularis (assembly GCF_902148855.1). Lineage (NCBI taxonomy): Eukaryota > Metazoa > Chordata > Actinopteri > Kurtiformes > Apogonidae > Sphaeramia > Sphaeramia orbicularis. The sequence continues at coordinate 4,152,748 of NC_043975.1, forward strand.
ACCCCCAGAGACGCTGAGCGTCCGAGTGCGGGACAACATCGCGAATTTATCCAATTACGTCCACTCAGTCCCATTGAAGTGCATGGACGCTGAGCGTCTAACGGACAAATGCACTGAGCAGAGATGGAGGAGAAACACAGACCGGGAATGGAGGAGAAGTGAACAACATCCAGTCTGATGATTTGGGATAAAGCTGATTCTGAATGACCATATTCTAACTCATTTGTAGTCAATGAAATGTCAACACAACCGTACAGATTTGACCATTTAATTTCGTAGTTTTAGGGGAAGCTGAGCTTCCACTGGCAGTCTGAGAGAAATCGCCTCTGGTTTAAAACTACAACTTTATTCTCATTCCAATATGGCGTTTTCTCAAATATAATACTTTAATCTTATAAAAGTACAACATTTTTTGTTAAATTAGTTTTTTTTTTTAAACTTTGACTTTATGCTCATAATATTATGACTAATTCTCAAAATATTAGCAACTTTATTCTCGTAGTGACCGGTGCTTTATTTATTTACGTGGCCCTAATAGCCCGTCGTATTGCTGCACTAACTATAATAAAAATGTTTTGTCGTATTGCGTTAAACAAAATAAATGGACAGAAGCAAAACAGAGTCATCTTTAACAATCATTTTATTAGCAGTCCCAAGAGGCAGAAAAAAAAAAGAAAAAATCAAAGAAAAAAGGAACAGAAACGAAGGTTACAGTCAAGACGGTGGGTCAATCAAAGAGAGATGAACGTAAAGACGGAACAGAGGGCGGCACACACACCAAACACAAAGTCACGTTGTTAAAAAAGGAACAGAAAGTGATAAATGAAGACTGGATTGAATCTCATGGAAAGTGTGTGCGGTGGCCGATCCCTCTGTTCCTCTGAAGAAATTCACCAGGACCGACCGCACAATCACAACACACACACTCTCCCATCCTCACGATCATTCATACAACACACACACGCACACGCACACACACACACACACAGAGACGTATCAAAAAGGCCCGCGGAGGCGTCGTCTCTCTTCGGTAAAAGCCGCGATTTAGGCCGTCCGCGATTGAGAAACCAACCATCGACAACCATGGCTGTTTCAGGGCAGGTCTTTAAAACGGCGTTATTATCCTCTATTAATTCTGTACATTATATTTATTTACACACCGAAGGTCTTCAGTGCGAAGACAACGCAAAAAAAAAAAAAAAAACAAAGTCACTATAATGTCTCTGTCCACGTGTCTGCTGTCACTCCACACAGATGAAAAGCAATTTTTCTTCACGTCTGGACATCGGAACGTTCAACGGCTATAAAGTTTCGCAGCACCGTACCGTCGGGGGGAAAGAAGTCGGGAAAAAAAAAAAAAAAAAGCGTTGAAATGCACATCTGGAGCTTCATCGGAGGTTCTGCTGGAGCCAGATGTTAAGAATAAAACAAAAAAAATGACTCGATCAAATGTGAGATTAAAGCGATAATAGTAAGAACTGGTGAGTCTTAACAGTCAGACGTAGAACAGATTTTCAGATTGGAGGATTATTAACGAATATTCTGCAGGAATGTACAAAAGCCAGGTTGTAATGATCGTATATGTGGCATTTCGCTACTTTGATATATTGAGATACACAGGGAAATACAGGAAAAACGCATTAAAATCCAAAATAAATCAGCAAAAAAAACCCATTTTTACACACAAAAGTGGAAAGGTTATTTAATGTGACCCATGTTTGGACTCAGCGCATCTTCAACTTGACATTTAACGCAACATTTAACCTAATTTTTGTCTTTTATTTCACTCTCGTGTTGTGTTTTTTTGTTATTTTTGTTTCGTTGTGTGGTTTTTACATATTTTTTTACCCTTTTATGTTAGTTTGTATTTGTCTCTTACGTTGATTTCAGCCCATGTTTTTGCTTCTTGTGAATTAAACACAGTTGTTTGTCTGTTGTATCTCTTACTTTGACTTGTCGCATATTTTATTTTGCAAAACGATGTATTTCCGTCTTATCAGCTTCATCCTCTTCTGTATCGTCTCATGTAAAATGACCGTGTTTTATAATAAATAAAATATGTGGACAGAAGTATGTGGCCACGTGAAATTCAGGTGTTTCTGTTCTAACAGGGGTCTGGGATATAAAATAATAAGGACTAATGTCAGAATATAGTTTTATATTGGGATAAATTATCATTGCATTGAACACAGAGTGAATGTTTTATGGGCTGAAGGAAAGTGAAACCAGAAACAGGAAATAACCACTTACCACACACGGTTTCCTTGTGGTTTTAACCCATAAAGACCCAAACCATCTACTGATCTAAAACTGTTTAATACCAGCCGATCCACTAATTCTATCATCCATGTCAATAATTGGTGTAAAATACAGTGTATTGTCTTTTCATGGTCATCAGATATGACCCATGTGGACGTTAAGTGGCTCTGTGGTTACCGGGAGAACACCATTATCTTCTACAACATTGATTCACCAGTAAAACCCATGGGAGTGGATCAATGACAGTGGATGGACACACGGGTTTATGTTCAGTTAATGAGAGATTGACTGAAAAGACAACGGTTTCTCTGTTTTTTGATAAAATAACCCCTCAACTTTAACCGGAGCTTTTATGAACATCTACATGATCAGCGACTTAAATACAGGAAAATACCTGATTTATGACTGATAAAGCAGAAAATACAGGAGATAATATTACAATAAATGGGGATAAAATCAGTTAAGACAGGTTAGATATAGAGAAAATTTAATTTGGGAACTGACAGAAAAGTAGTTCTGGGTTTTTATGGGTCAAGGACGAGACGGAGAATGATTTACAGACCTGAAGGGAGAGGTTTGTACAGTTCTGCAGATGTTAATATGGATCCTGAATGCATGATTGAAGCAGCGTTCAGGAAGAGGAGGAGGAGGGGGGCGGGTTTACTAAGGCCATGACAGACATGTGGGGTGGGGGTGGGGGTCAGCATTTCTTTAACTCCAGTGACGTCCTTCACTCTAATAGGGTTCCATCATATAAAACAGTTTGCTATTGGAGGGTGTGTTTATTCACCCTAACCAGCCTTCAGTGCTAATACAGACAGAACACAACAACACACCTCCCACATTCACACACACACACACACACTACACACACTTGTATATATACAACCACCCTCCCTCGTCAGTTATTCCGCCGTGCCGTGTTCAAGCAGCGGTTGGAGGCAGATTCTCTCCGCGCATTCACACGACGACGACAAATGACGACGACCGGCGTCCGTGGCCCTCGACCGACGGCGAATCAGAAGCTTTAGTTTATCAGGTTAAAAAAAAAAAAAAAAAACAAAGGAAAAAAAAAAAATTAACAAAACAAAAAGATAAAGCGCTTTCTTCCACGAGAAAATGGGTGAAAGGTGACCGGTCGGTGAGGGAGGGTGGGCGGGGTCATACGGGTGTGTTTTCGGGGGGGCCTAGCTCAGGAGCTGGCGGATCTCCTTGTGCATGTGACACAGGAAGTCCGACGTAACGACGCCCCCCCGCTGGCGCTCTTATCCTCCACCAGGAAGTTCTGAATATCAGCTCGGCTCTGTCCTCCTGCTTCACCACCATCAGCTGTGGGGAGACAAACACACGCAGGTCTCCATGGTTACCCCATCCGCACCGGGCATGTGTGACCCATACCAACTTTCTGTCGCTCGTGTTTCAAAATAACATACACAAAACATTCTGCAGTTGATTATCACATTCCAGTGGGACGTCATTACCGTATTCATTTTCTATATTTTGTTCATTTTCATCATTAGTTTGTCATTTTCCTAATTATTTTGTTGACTGAGTTTACACTCAGCTTATTTAAATCCCGGTTAAAGACCACCTGTTCTCAGCTGTATTTGAATAGAGTTTTTAGTTCTTCAGTTCAGATCTGCACTGTTCCTTTTAAGCTAAAAGTTTCTATCTTTTTATCTGCTTGGCTTGTTTAATCTGTTATTCTGTTTTATCTATTTATTCTGATTTTTGTTTGTTTTTCTCATGCCTTCTGCTGTAATGCTTTTAATGTTCATGTAAGCACTTGGAATTGTCTTGTACATGAAATGTGTTATATAAATAAACCTGCCTTGCCTTATTTCCCTCATTATTTCATGTATTTTCCAAAGTATTTTGTTCATTTCCATCATTTTTCGTTCATTTTCATCATTATTTTGTTCATCTCACTCGTTATTTCATGTATTTTCCCACATTATTTTGTTCATTCTCACTTTCATAAATCTGTCTTGTATACCAGTTTGTTTGGTTTTTTCCTTTTGTGGTATCTTTTGTTTCTTTCCCGCACTGAATAAGAATAAAAATGGCATATACTCACTGGACTGCTCTACATGTTCACTATTCCAACTAAAGTTACAGTGAAAATGTCTTTAAAAAGGAACATAGTTAAGTTTATGTTCTACTATATTGGCGTGTGTGGTTTTACACCACAAGAGGGCAGCGCATCACAGGTTTATGTTGCCAATTTTTCCACACTTTTCCTCATGGAAGCGAAGGCAACATGGTTTAATTTTTCCATGATTGTTGTATGGTGGTTCATACAAGAAGGAAAACCTGAATAAACCGATGACTTTTATGGAATAAAGTGAACACATTTTATATGTACGGCGCTTTTTCTAAGGAGTAAAACTAAGAATTCAATACTAAAAACTGAATTCCACCAGAAAACCTGCTTTAAAAATAAATAAAACTTATTTAACACCATCAACTAATGTCTTTTGTCAAAACATTAAAAATACACAGTGATGAGAAGACAGTATTGGCCGCAGATGAGGACATTTACGTGAAAATAGCTTTACCTTCATGTATCGTGAACGCTGTGCTCTGAAGGACTCGATGATTTCTCTAAGTCTCTGTGAGAACGGGTTCTCCAACACTGGTAAACTGGTCTGAAATCAGACAGAAACTGTAAGAAACGGCACCAGCAGACCTCAAACACATCATTAATTCACAAAAAAAAAAAAAAAAAAACAAATGGTAAAATAAATGACAGAGTAAATGACAGTATCTGTGTTCTATTATCTGCCCTCTGTGTTTTATAAAGTGCCCTAAAAACACACAAAAAATATGCAAAAAAAAGCTAAAAATACCAAAAAATATACAAAAGTACACTAAAATATCCAAATATATGCTACAATACACTAAAACAAACTAAAATACACACAAATACATAAAAATACTAAAAAAGAAAAAAAAGAAAAAAATGTGCCCTAAAATATCAAAAAATATGCTACAATACACTAAAATACACAATATACAGAAAAACACAAAACAGGTGCCCTAAAATATTCAAAAATATGCTAAAATACACTACAAAAAAAATGATACGATACACTAAAAATAAGCTAAAATATACAATATACAAAAAAAGTACCCTACAATATCAAAAAAATATGCGAAAATACCTAAAAAACTAAAATACACTGAAATACATAAAAAATACAAAAAAACAACAACACAGGACAGTGCCCTGAAATATAAAACACTATGCTAAAATACACTAAAATACACAAAATATACAAAAAACACAAAAAAGTGTCCTAAAATATCCAAGAAATATGCTGAAATATACCAAAATCAGCTGAAATACATGAAAATACACCGAACCCCCCCTAAAATACCCAAACATCATTGGATCTTGATGTGTGACCTGTTGCATTAAACACCGTCAGTTAATCTAACTGGGCCGACGCTGACGCATTCTCTCACCGTTGCCGGTCGATCTGCTAAAGCTCTGCGTCCCGAAGATATTGAGCAGCAGCTCCTGCTGAGCGCTGGCGCCCACCCACAGGAAGAGGTGGAGCCCTGTCTCCAGGAGATAGACTCCGCCTTTCGACAGCCGCATCCTCCGAGTCTCTCACGGCCACCGGCAACGAACCGCTTTCCAACTTGGTCTGAAATATTAGAAGAGGATGAAGACGAGGGCAGTTTACTAGTGTCACTGTGTGATTCTATACTAACTATTACAATTAAATAAAACCCTCGTCTTCAATGTTTCCAGTAAAGGCCATGAGCGTCTCACCAGCGGCAGCAGACGGGGGTAGAAGAAGACGTGGGTCTCTGCCACGTCCATGCAGCTGATCAGTTGTCTCAGGTACGCCCGGTCGTCCAATGAGACGTCGGCGCCGGCCAGGAGCACTTCGCTCTTCAGCACGCAGTTCTCAGGTAGACCGGTAACAGCTTCATGCACTCAGGGAGGATGAGCTGCAAGACACACAAAAGAGACGACTGTTGGCTTTGGTCTGTAGAATGAGGCTAATAACGCCTGCGTTAGCATTAGCATGAGTTACAGGGCACACAAATGAGACACCAGTTGGCTTTGGTCTGTAGAATGAGGATAATAGCACCTGAGTTAGCATTAGCATGAGCTGCAGACACACAAAAGAGACGACTGTTGGCTTTGTTCCGTAGAATAGAAGATAATAGCACCTAGCATTAGCATGAGCTGCAGACACACAATTGAGACAACTGGTCTGTAGAATGAGGCTAATAGCACCTATCATTAGCATTAGCATGAGCTGCAGACACACAAATGAGAACAAATGTTGGCTTTGGTCTGTAGAATGGAGCTAACAGAACCTGCGTTAAGCATTAGCATGAGCTGCAGACACACAAATGAGACACCAGTTGGCTTTGGTCCTGTAGAATGAAGTCAATACCACCTAGCGTTACCATTGCTGCCATTGAAGGCACTTGGACCGACTTAAGTGGAACATTAGGGTGAATGTTAACACACCTACTGACATTGTAACCCGTGGTTTGTTGTGTTGTACGCAGATATTTCCCATAATGCTGCTGGGTGTGGTGTGTGTGGTTTTCAGTACCTGACCGGCTGATGAAGGGCTGGCACGTTCTTGCGGTAACAGGCCAGAATCTGAGCCGCACTGGTTGACCAGAGTGTCTCTTGACCGCCTTCGTGGGGTTGTTCAGGATGCCACGGAAAGCTGCACAAACACAAACATCAGCATAACAGCATGCTATCCATTCAGTATGTAAAATATGACCAGTAGAAGAAAAGGCACATTTTTAAGTGCTGAAAAATTTATCAAGAATGAAAAAAAATAAAATAAAAATTCTGAAAACTGAACAAAACGTTGTCGACATTGTCCCAAGAAAGATACATACAAAATTTGAAAATAATCTGGGCCAGTAGTTTCAGAGAAGACTGTTGACATGTAGGACGTTGGTGACCTTAGTTTGACCCTTCAAGGTCACTCTAGGTCAAAGGTCACGGACCCAAATGACTTCCTATCAGTGATCAATAGTAACTATATTGAAATCTGTAACCATTTACATGTTATATAACCATCAAAATATTACCTATTAGAAGGAAAGTCACATTTTTAATGTTTCAAAAATCGTCAAAAATTGAAAAACAATGAAACTTTGTCAACATTGTTACCAAGGAAGATATAATATAAAATTTGAAATGAATCCAAGCAGCAGTTTCACCAGAGAAGAAGTGTTTGAAGAACTTGCTAACGAAGACGATCTGAACACAGCTCTGATCTGTTTCTCACCGGTATTTGGAGAAGAAGTTGATGATTGTGTCGGTCTCACAGTTGCGGTAGAGGTTCGGCCAGCTGAGAGCAGCAGTTGACAGCCATGTTGTGGATGCGGAGACGCCTCTGGCCGCTGCAGCTGGTGTACAGCACCGCGCACTGCAAAGACACATGGGAAATTTCAACCGGAGATGCAGGATCTATTTACAGTTTACTTCCATGTATGTTTGGCATTGGTCCTGAACACACCTGCTGCTGCATCACTGACACTTTACTGGAGTATTCAGCTTTATACACTTTATAATCCACTACTATCTATAGGCAAATATACATTTCACTTCATACATTTATCTGACACCTTAATTAATATTATTTCTGTTGTTGCACACTGATGTTGGCTTGTTACTACCTCCCACCAATAGGGGACAGACATGTGCCCCTTCAATCCTAACACCATTTCAGGACATGTTTCTATTCAAAGTGAAGAAGAAAATCCGTTTAAAGGTGTGATCCTGAACATGGTTGAGTAAGTAAAGTTTATTACCCCGCCCCCCGAAGAAGAGGCAAGGGGTACTGTTTTGGTTGGTTGTTTCTTTGATTGTTAACACTTTATCACCAAAACTACTGGTTGAATTCATACCAGACTGGGTTTATAGATCACCAGGTACCCAGAATAGATGTGATTACATTTTGGGAAAAGTAGGTCAAAGTTCAAATTTTTTATGAATCTTTCAAATTTATTTTTTCCCCATTTACTTATATAGATGAAATTTGTCTATGCTAACATCAGCACATGCATAGACAAGATGACATCAGCTGGATTGATGCCAAAATAAGCTATGATACGTGCGAGAGGCGGGGTTTGTTGTGCCTGGAACCACTTGTTTAGTTTTATTTTGGATAAATAAAGACAGATTTGACCATAAAGATACAAAAACTTACTATATCTGACTTTCTACTAAAGTTTAAATTCATTTACTTTAAGGATAAGATGACAAAAACATAACATGCTCGCCCTCAGCTTTCAGTCCACACCAAAGGTTTTCCACAAACATACGGACAACGAACTGATGAAAATATGCTGTAGCGAGGGCTGACAGTAAAAACCAAAAACACAAAGAAAACTTCCATGTAAATATGTTCAAAAAGTTCAATTTTACGAAAAGTTACACAATCCAATATGGCCCCCACCATGTGGCGTTACAACATGCAAATTAGATGAGTACATTTACTCCTATCATAACTTTCAGACTCAATATTTTTCTCATTTCCAGTATGACTTTAATAAAAATATATCTTTTAAATTTTATTGAATATTTGTCATTTTGTCGATTATTTTGATGGTTTTGTTGGTAATTTTGTCCATTTCGTTGATTATTTTGTCAATTTTGTCAATTATTTTGACGTTTTTGTTAATAATTTTGTTGATTTTGTTTCTGTGCACTTTTGTTTATATTATTATATTTACGCTATTCTTATTTTCAGATTATTATTTTTAAAAATTATTAATATTGTTGCACTGACTTTGGTAGCTCTCCTAATTCCACTGTCCACAAAATCACAATAAAGGCTATTCTCTATTCTCTATATACAGCAGGAAAATGACTCAAAAACCATCTGATATAAGAGTAAAACCACCGACAGGGACCCTTATATATTTTTTCAGACTTTGTGGAGTGTGTTTGAATTGATGTGCATGTGCGTTTTCCTTCTACCTGCATCAGCGCCCCCGTCTCTTCGCTGAGTTTGTCGTCGTGCTGACTCCACAGTGAGTGGCCTTGTCGCAGTCCAGACCCGCCAGCTCCACGTCCGTAGTGTTACTCATGAAGAAGGAGCCAAAGAAGTCTGTCGCCCGGATTCCTGAAGAGGGGGGGCGGAGTCAGAAGGAGGCAATGGTGTCAAAAGTCATTTTAGTTCAGGGGCCACGTACAGCCCAATGTACAACATATGGACAAAAATATGTGGACATGTTGAATTTTTCTTGTTTTGAGTTAATTTCCCTCAACATTGATTTGTTTATTTGTTTTTTTTTATCCATGACTATGATCTTAAATGTTCTGCCTCTAAATTTTGAAAATATTTTGCATGCTCTGACTGTAAATAATAATTTTCTTCCACAACTAACCATCTACTTTCATCACATCTCCCTGAAGAAGAAAAATCTACCATTAAACTTTGAGGAAATATTGATGTTAATAAACTATATGGATAGATATGAACATCAGTGATATTATCCCAATATAAAACTATATTCTGACATTAGTCATTATTGTTTTATATCCCAGACCCCTGTTAGAAAGAAACACCTGAATTCAAAGTGTCCACGTACTTTTGTCCATATTGTCCATGTCATTGCCACATTTACAGAGCACAGTACATTTACAAATACACAAAACATTTAGTAATAGGCAGAATATTGTTAAAATTGCACTTATTTCTCTTAAGACGTTCATGTTGGTCATTCTTGTTCAGGTTATTCACATTTTTTGCTAAAGAATAGATTGTAAATGTAATATTTTGAATTGATTAACTTTTTTACGCTAAAACAAAGAAACATTGTAGCTGTCATTATTTATCGGTTACTCTGGTTATTATTTTAACTGGTCTGATCCACTTTAGTCATATTGGTCTGTATGTGGAACCTTAAGGTAAAATCATTGTTAATATCTTCAGTGTAATGTCCACATTTCACAAATTCATCCCATGGTCAGAATGGACCCTTTGATGGGCTGGCTTGGCCCACAGGCCACATGTTGGACATCCCTAGTGTTGACTGTGGAATAGAGTCTCCACCTGTGCTTGTGCGAACCCTCATGACTGCGTCAAACCCGACCGGTTTCTGAATGTCTCGCCTGAGATCGTTTAAAGAAGCGCTCCTGGTCAGACGTGAGCCTGAAACACAGAAAACACCGTCTATTACACATGTACGACCGCTGGAAGTTCACCACACCTCTGGATCCTCAACCCATTGACATCCCAAGGATCAGCAGCGACCCCTCTAAGCATGAGTACAGGCCTTTTCATGGTCATCAGATATACCCATTGTTACCATGGAAACACAATCATCTTCTACACCACACAGGATAGGAGGGGGAAAAAAATCATGAAAAAGCTCTGACTTATAGGCACATACTCCACTCTGACATTTTATTCATTTTCTTTCCATCCATCCATCCATCCATAGCAGTCTGGACCCAGACTCACCTGAAAGTATGTATATTTGTAGACGACCCCCCAGTGGAGACGGGGACCACCCCTAATGTGGCGACGTCTACGTACTGGTTGGGGAACAGGAACAGGTCCACACAGCAGCCCTGGGCCACACAGTCCTTTGCCAGACTGTTGTAGAAACTGGCCTGAGGCTGAAACAGGGACTGGAGGAAACAGGGAGTCAGTTTGGACTCTGTATACTAGTTACTGTGAACAGGGGTTGTGTCATCATCTGTATCCAGTGTTTTCAGATAAAACAGGTAGAACTGAGTACATAATCCAACACATATGTATATAATCAGACACACACCTTCTCCTTGTCTGTGCCGATCAGCTTCTTATCTCTCTGTTTTTCAGTTTTCCAGGCGCCTCGGCGATGGTAAAGATGTGTGAAAGACAAAGAGCTTCCCTGCACAGTCTGCAGCCTGAGACAAAAAAAAAAACAACATTACCAATACAGCCCGACTGACAAACGGACCCAGAGTCAAGGTAGTAGGATCTATATGACAAAAGTATGTGGACACGTTGAATTCAGTGTTTCTTTTTAACAGAGGTCTGGGATACAAAACAATAAATGATGAATGTCAGAATATAGTTTTATATTGGGATAGGGGTGGTTACCTTTAGGAGGCTAAAATAAAGGTGTGTTACCTTTAGGGGGTTAAAGTGAAGGGGCGGTTACCTTTAGGGGGGTTACAGTAAAGGGGTGGTTACCTTTAGGGGGGTTAAAGTAAAGGGGTGGTTACCTTTAGGGGGTGGTTACCTTTAGGGGGTTACAGTAAAGGGGTGGTTACCTTTAGGGGGTGGTTACCTTTAGGGGGTTACAGTAAAGGGGTGGTTACCTTTAGGGGGTTAAAGTAAAGGGGTGGTTACCTTTAGGGGGTTAAAAGTAAAGGGGTGGTTACCTTTAGGGGGTGGTTACCTTTAGGGGGTTACAGTAAAGGGGGTGGTTACCTTTAGGGGGTGGTTACCTTTAGGGGGTTACAGTAAAGGGGTGGTTACCTTTAGGGGGTTAAAGTAAAGGGTGGTTACCTTTAGGGGTTAAAAGTAAAGGGGTGGTTACCTTTAGGGGGTGGTTACCTTTAGGGGGTTACAGTAAAGGGGTGGGTTACCTTTAGGGGGGTTAAAAGTAAAGGGGTGGTTACCTTTAGGGGGTGGTTACCTTTAGGGGGGTTACAGTAAAGGGGTGGTTACCTTAGGGGGTTAAAGTAAAGGGGTGGTTACCTTTAGGGGGTGGTTACCTTTAGGGGGTTAAATAAAGGGGTGGTTACCTTTAGGGGGTGGTTACCTTAAGGGGGTTTAAGTAAAGGGGTGGTTACCTTTAGGGGGTTAAAGTAAAGGGGTGGTTACCTTTAGCGCCTCCATCCTGCCTGAATGACGGGTCCAAATACTGTCTCCGTCTCCCTCGTGTCTGCAAACATCTCTGGTATCTGGTCCAACAAACTGTAAAAGACAGCGTTAGCGTCCGCACATACACACCACATGTCACCAATGTCAGCGTCGGCTCATTGTCACCTCTCTATGACCAGACGACTGTCGTTGACGTTGACCAGGAACCCTCCAGCAGAGGCACGAACATGTCCGATACGTCTGACACCACCAGCATCTGGGGCTGGGCCAGGCTGCCTTTGACGTTGTAGAAGTGCAAAACCTTGTTGTAGGTGACGAAGCCGACCCGCACCACAGAGTCCATGTCCGGGTTCTCCCTGGATGACAAAGAGGAGATGATTAAAATCTGCATCTGCAGGCAGCTGCGAAAACTGTATGAATGTTGTACATGTGGTGGATGTTTTATTACTATAATTATTATTATTATTACAATCATCATCATTATTATTATTATTGTTGTTATTATCACTCTTACCAGTAGTATTATTGTTATTATTATCAATATTTTCATCATTACTATTATCACTTTATTATAATTATCATTAGTAACTCTCCTATTATTAAACTCTACAATTTAATAGGGAAGAAATATTATTTTTTATAAACTACATTGACATAAATATCGGACACATTGTCTACAGCTGTCAGATGTGCTGTTCATGATGACTTAAGATAAAAACCTCAATATAAGTTCAATGGTAAATTTTTCTTCCTCAGTGAGATTTGAACAAAGTAGATGGTTAGTTGTGTTGAAAATTATTATTTATAGTCAGAGCATGAAAAATATTTTAGAAATTTAGAGGAAGACCATTTAAAATCATACATAAGTCAACGTTGAGAGAAATTAAATCAAAACCATCTCTGAGGCATTTTGGAAGCAAAGATGACAATTAAACCAAACTAACCAATGCAATATTTATCCATAATATAAAACTATATTCTGACATTAGTCATTATAGTTTTGTATCCCAGACCCCTGTTAGAAAGAAACACCTGAATTCAAAGTGTTCACATACTTTTGTCCATATAGTGTATAACAGTCATGGAAAAAATTATTAGACCATCAAAACTCATCAAAAACAATGGTTATGCTATCCAGTACTAACTCCTGTGTGTATCATGTGACTAAAACAGACTGAAAAGAAAACATGGAATGCCTAAAAGCACTGTTTTTGTCAGAACATGCCATAGATATTGATGTAAGAACTGAAGTGATTTTGGTTATTATCAAGAAAACATGGGAAATGAATAGATATCAGCCCTGAAATTAAACTACTATGAGCTATTTTCTTATCATCATTATATTTGGTCCAAACAAATGTACCTGTAGTTGGACCAGGCATTAAAATGAACAAGAAACTGAAGAAAACAAGGGTGGTCTGAGAATTTTTCCACAATTTTACATACACACACATACTGTGCATATTATAATCCAACAAATTATTTTTGTTATTATATTCTTAGTTAGTAAAAGCAATAAAGTATTATTATTACTCTATTATTTACACTAGTACTTTCTAATGTGTAACTGCCTCTTTCACTACTGTTTTATAGTTATTGTTATATTTCGTATGTGTGTACATTTGATGCTGTGCTTCTACGGAACTGTAAATCTAATGTATGTAATCTACCTGGGCAGATAGTCCAGCAGGGTCTTGAGGTCCTGGCAGACGATGCTGACCATACCGCTCTTCACAGCGTTGTAGGACACATCGATGAGGAAGATGAAGGCTGGAGGCTGAGGAAGCTTGTTGTTCTGTCAGAAAAGACACATATTAGAAATACAGCTGTGACCTGAGGATTTATGTTTGTTTTAATTAATGTTTTAATTCCCTTTATTCTAATTCTTTAATTTTTATTTGAAAAAGAAACGAAGACAACGACAGACACAGAACCTTCACAATCCCGCAGCACTATAGTAATATTCTGCTTTATACAAGTCTGATCAGAATAAAAACATGTCAAAAATGTCCTAAATTCAGATAAATAAATTCTGGTAAACCTAACACATCATAAAATAAACATTATTTACTGGTTAGAAGAACTGGCATGAAAACTCACAGATGGGCAAAGTCAAGGGAAGGTTCACATCTGGTCAAAAAAGTTAAATTATAATAAACTACACCAAACTTATACTTTTGGGTAGGTAATTACTTATATTTTCAGAAAAAATGTATTTTGAAATGAGAAAAAATTTGAGAAGTTTTCTGAGTGTGATGTTTGTAAAGTGACACAGTTTAGGTGCCGTCATTCTGGGTTCATTTTATAAACTTTCATAAATTAACTCTCATACATTTATTCCAAATACATTGATATTTTACTATTATATTATTTATGTCATATTCTAAACACTGTTTAAAACTAATATATGCATATACATATGCAAAATACATTTGAATATAATGTTAATATTATTTGTATGTTGTAAATATTGTAAAAATAAATGTATATGGTATTGATAACTGAAATAAAACAATGTTTAATTTGATATTTACTTCTGTTGTCCATCTGTGACACTGACATTTGTCTAAACTCTTTCTATTTAGGTTTGATCTAATTTTTTTTCTCTCTATAACCAGTTATTAGGTTGTAAAATAGAGGGTTTAAGGCTTACGCTGAATACATTTGAGGATGAAAATGTCACAGGAACTTCACTTTGGAGAACTTTGGAATTCTTGCAAAAAATAGACGTTAATTTTTTGTCCATCCATGACGCAGTAGTTGTTGATTTTTATCATTTAAAAATATCTGAAACTAAATTTTGCCCTTTGAGTCTGTTTAAGATGGCATTTAGACCTTTACAGTTATGTGGAATATTTGTCTTCAACTTGTCTGGTTCAAAAGTTATGAATCCAAAAGTAGTGGGGTGTCCATCAACAGTTGCTTTTCCATTGGACATCTGCGCAAAACTTTACTGATATTTACCAAATGTCCAAAAAAACAGAAAGTGCATAATGTCGGTTTTTTCCATTAAATCATAAATGCGATGATATGTTTATTTATTCTCGTGAGATGACATGAGAAATCATTTCATAACATGAAGGATAAATATGGTGTTGATTACAGATATATTCATTATTATATATTACTCCTTTATCTCGTACTAAATTAAAAAATGATTGGGTTTCCTGGTGTGTCCCCACATACCGACACGTTTCTTCTTCTTTCGCTTGTTGTAACATCCGTCAACATCTGTTTTTTAATTCACCTGACTCTAGTTGCGAAAAAAAAAGTCTTTCCATTGCAGTTTTGCATGATATACCAATTGCACTATGCCCGGAAAAAACCACCTCTTGCCAGCGCAAAAACTTTTAATGGAAAAATGAGACTTTTAGCGAAATTGTCGTTTTACTAATAGGTACATTTTTATGTGCAAGTTATATTTGCGCATTTGAGGGTCAATGAAAAGTGACTTGTGACGCCCTTGACTTCGCACAGAGGCTGTTCCTACGTTTATGGTTTTCTGATGCATTTTCAGGTCGTGAACTCCAGGACGACTGATACGACAGAACCTGCTGATGGTCTGAATAAACACCAAAAACCTCAGTCCGGCCTGTGTGCTGTGGTTTTTACCTTACAGTAGTCGACCGTGGCCAGAAACTCGTAGCTGCCCAGAGAAAGCTCCGGCCGGTCGTAGCAGTCCACCCTCTTCCCAGTGTGGTCCAGATGCTGGAAGTAATGTGGAGGCACTGAGGGAAAACACAAACAAGTCAGATTCAGCCTAAATCTGTGCGTTTTCAGGTTCAAAAGGAGACAAACTGATTTATTTCTTGTCTTTTTTCTTTACATACAATAAAAAAAATACAGGAAATATGTGCGCAGGGGCCTTAAACACATAAAAAACTGAACTAAATGGATTTAAAGTCACTATTTAATGTGACCTTTGACCCATGAAATGAAACCTGATTTTTTTTTTCCCCTTTTGTTGATAGTTTTGTGCTTTTTGTAGTTGTTTTTTTCATTTTCTTGCTCATTTTGTTCAATTTATTGATTATTTTGTTCATTCTGTTATTATTTGGAAATTTTTGTTCATTTTGTTTATTTTCTTCATTTCTATCCATTTTATTTACTCTGTTCATTCTGTTGATTATCTTGTTAGTTTTTCCTTTCAACATCTTGATTATTCTGTTCAATCTGTTGATTATTTTGGAAATTTTGTTCTTTTGTTTGTTATTTTCATCATTTCTGTTCATGTTTATTTTTTTCTGTTCATTTGATGATTATTTTGTCAATTTGTTTCTTCATTTTCTTGATGATTTTGTTCATCTGTTGATTATTTTGGAAGTTTTGTTCTAGTTTGTTTGTCTAACTTTTTCTTCTTTTCGTGCATTACTTTGTTGATCATTTTCATTTCTGTTCATTTGTAGACAGTTTTGGTTATTTCTGTTCATTTGTTGATTATTGTGTTCATTCTGTTGATGATTCTGGAAATTTGTGTTAATTTTGTTTGTTATTTTCTTTATTTTGTGCATTATTCTGTTCATTCCGTTCCTTTCAGTTCATTTCGCACAATTATTTTATTCATTTTGTTGTTTTGTTCTTATTTTCTTGCTTATTTTGTTCAATTTGTTGAGTATTCTACATTCTGGAATAATTTGTAATTTTGTTCATTTTGTTTATTTTCTTCATTTTTGGTTAATTTGTGCAGTATTCTGTTGATTAGTTTGTGCATTCTGTTGATTCTGTTGATTATTAATTTGTGCATTTTTGCTCAATTTTGTGCATTATTTATTCATTTCTGTTCATTCTTTTGTTTATTTTGTACATTTTTGCTCATTTTGAGTCCTTTTCTTCATTTTGTGCATTGTTTTGTTCATTTATTCATTTCTATTCATATCTGTTTATTTTGTAACAGTTTTGCTCATTTTGTGTGTCATTTGTCTTCATTTGTGCATTATTTTGTTCATTTTATTCATTTGTTCATTCTGTTGATTATTTTGTACATTTGTTGCTCATTTGTGTGTCATTTTTACCTCCGCCAGGAGTATTGTGATCGCTTTGCTTTGTGTGCGAGCGTGCGTGTTTGTTTGTGTTGTTTGTTTGTTAGCAAGATACTCAAAAAGTTATGGACGGATTTTCATGAAATTTTCAGGAAATGTTGATACTGGCACAAGGAAGAAATGATTAACTTAGTGATGACTGGGGGGGGCACTGATCTGCCTTGGTGGAGGTCTGCGCTCTCCTTTTCTTGTTCACTTAGTTTCATTCTGTTGATTATTTTGTACATTTTTGCTCATTTTGTTGGTCATTTTTTGTTCATTTTGTTCATTTCTGTCATTCTGTTGATTATTTTGTACATTTTTTGCTCATTTTGTGGGTCATTTTTCTTCATTTGAACGCATGGTTGTGGATGTAAAACTCACCCTCTGTGACGCAGCTGCAAAACCCACACTGGAACCGACGGTCCTCCCTCGATGGAACCTGCATGTAGGGACACATGTAGGCCTTGCAGCGGTTTGCAGCGGATCGGACCGGTCTCGCCGTGGTCCACCAGGTATGGAGGGTCTGAGGACAACATTAACTGACTGAGACCATACATCGACACTTACGTGAAAATATGACATAAATGAGTCGGTGCAACAGAGGAAAATGTACAGTATGAACCAAACCAACCCAGTCCAAATGGATGTTGGTTACACATGAGAGGAAACCAGGTCATGCAGTGGCTTCCACCTGTGATGGGGAAAAGATAATCCACCAAACATCACAGGCTTTACTCTGAAAACTAATCTTTTATTTCCAGTTCCAGTCGGACTGTTATTAAAATCTCTGCAGAGGTGAAGGGGGTGAAATGCAGAGTGAGTGCACAGTGGATGAGATTAACATTAATATTAACATCCACTCCAGCAGCATGTTCTGTTCTCCTAAATTCGACCACTACATTGATATACAGTGTGGGTTAGAGTCAGTGAAATCAGTGTTATATCTAATGTACAGGCTACAAATAATGACTGGTTTTTGTCTTAAAATTAAAACATTTCCTGAAAACCAGGTCTCCCCCACATAGCATTTGGATTTAGAATCTGAGGGAATCAATCAGATGGAGCAAATTACTCATGTACTTAGAATTTAGGGGGAGCTATTACTGAAGAGATGGAGTCCCATGAGTAAACTTTTAATGCAATAACCATTCAGAATTATGATCATATACATGTATACATTTTTTTTTTTCTTTCCTCCCCTTATTTTGTTTGCAATTTTGATTTCTTTTTAGTGTCATTCATGTTTCATTTGTAACTAATTGTAATCAATATCTACTACTGATATCCATATTTTTTCATATATGCCACATAGAGATGTTTGATTAGATACGTTTATGTATGTAAAATACCTGGTATATTTGTATGAGTAAAATTAAATAAAAAATTAAGTAAAAAATAAAAATATATAGATTAAAAAAAAACTAAACATTTCCTTATTAGATGTCCTGAAAATAACCTGCAAATCAGACAAAACCATGTAAAAAAAAAGGCTTTTCATAATTTATAATGGCACAGAAAATTAGTTAAGACACAATAACCTTAAGGTTAACCCACTTTATTACTTGGTTTCTGCATTTTTTCAAATTCAAAACACTCAATCATGAATGTTTTTCACTTTAACCCAGTGTTACTGTTACATTTAATTTTGATGTTTATAAACTATATGAATAGATACAACACAACTTCGAACCCAGTATTTTTGTCCATATAGTTTATAAACATCAATATTTCTTTACAGTTTAATGGTAGATTTTTCTTCCTCAGTGAGATGTGAAGAAAGTAGATGGTTAGTTGTGGTAGAAAAATTATTATTTACAGTCAGAGCAGGAAAAATGTTTTAGAAATTTAAAGGAAGAACATTTAAAATCGTCATGTATTAAAAAAATAAAATCAATGTTGAGAGAAATTAAGTCCAAACCATCTCTGAGGCATTTAGAAGGACAGATAACAATTTAAATCAAACTAACCAATGCCATGATATTCATCCCAATCTAAAACTATATTATGGGTGGGGTTCTTACCTCGTCTGGGGGCAGGGTGGCGAGGGGCTTGATGACGGCGGCCAGGGGCACCTGAGACTGCTTGGCCATATCGCTGTGCAAGGCATGTTATAGGCCGTACAGCGGATGAACCTGGGACTGGCGTTCACTGAACACATACACAAGGGTTTATCAGGATACGCTCACTCTCAGGTTAAAAAAAGTCAACCCTTTAAATCAGGGGTGTCAAAGTCATTTTAGTTCAGGTTCCACATTCAACCCAAAATGATCTACAACAGGTCAGATCAGTAAAATAACAAAATAATAACCTATAAATAATGACAACTATAAACTATTCTCTGTGTTTTAGAGTGAAAGAGTAAATAACATTATGAAAATGTTTATCTATACAAACTATCCTTTAAAAAACATGAATAAATGAACAAACGAAAATTTCATGAGAAAAAAAAGTGCAGTTTTAACAATATTCTGCCTCAGTTCATCATTTACACATGTACATTATAACTCACAGATCACAGTGGATCTACAAATACACAAAACATTAATAACAGGCTGAAGATTAAAAAAAACTACACTTATTTTTCTTAAAATATTTCGGGTTGTTCATATTTGTTCAGGATATGTTTTTTTAAAATGTAGTATTTCTGTACTACGTTACTTTAACATAGTTCATATTTCTTTACGACTCTTATGCGTGTATATTTAATATCTTTTTACCTTTACTTATGTGCATTTTTACTCTTCCTTTTTATCAAGTAAAGTGTGAGACTTGTTTCTTTTTTCCTCTTGAATTCAAGCACAATGCAACAGAAATTCCACTGTACTTCTACTGTAAATGAACCTGTGCAACTGGCAATTAAACTGTCTTTACTTTTTATTTGCATTTTTTGTGAAATTATAGTTTGTAAATGTAAACATTTTCATGTAATTTTACTGTTTACACTAAAACAAAGAGGACAAATTTGGACAACCATGAACAAGTTGAAACCTTTTATGAAAAGTAAGTGCAGTTTTAACAATATTCTGCCTCAGTTTATTATTTACACATGTGTATTATAACTTACAGATCACAGTGGATCTACAAATACACAAAAACATTTAATAACAGGCAAAATATTGGTACAATTACACTTTTTCTAGGAAATGTCAGGCTATTCATGTTTTTTAACTCTCTTTTTATTGGACATTTTTGCATTTTAATTATATAAAGAAACAATAATACAGTAAAAAAGACTGACTAAACATGAGAAAGAGAGAGAAAAAGTAAACAGGCCATGTTGTTAGAGGTGAGAAAGTCTTCACCAGATCCAAATTATAGAACAAATAATTACAGTTAACACTGGGAGTAAAAAAGGAATGCAGCCAGTAGCTAATGTAAACTCTGATTCAGGAAATATTTCCAGTTTTCCAGTATCTTTCATATTTGTCAGAAGAAAGTCTCAAAGAAAAGCTTCTCCTCTCCTTAATGTAAACTTCATGTATCATTTCTGTCCGTTCTGAAAGTATGTGTCCTGTTGGTAAGTTATTCAAATAAAAAACACTGAAACTCCTCCAGTTATAACCCAGTCATTAGTTTAGTCCTTCCTATCAAGTCTGTCAGTAGGGGGAGACAGTCCCTCCACATTTACCATATCTGGCATTCTTACTTTGGAGGTTTTTCATATTTGTTCAGGTTATTCACAATTTTTGTATCAGTATAGCTTGTAAATATGAATACTTTCAAGTCATTCTATGTTTTTAGACAAAAACTGCTATTAGGCAGACCAGTTTAGGTTCCAGATTCAGCCAAATATGATCACAACGGGTTCGAACCAGTAAAATAATAACAGCGAAAAAAGTCAAAGTATATTACGGAAATGTTTACATCCACAAAGTCTCCTTAAAATGGGAATAACACATCACCCCATTGACACCAGATTTAACTTAACTGGAAATGACAAGTTATCTGTATTGGACGATGACAATAAAGACTATTCTATTCTATCTATTATGACTGAACTGGTTGAATGTACTGGGGCTGAAACCTGTGTGGATTTTGGAATAAGAATAATGAAAATAAGGGGAAAATGTGACATCTTTTTGTTCTAAGGTATGTTTTTTTAACAAAATATAACAAAAAAAAGGGAAGACTTACTTTAAGAAGAGTTGTTTTTGTTTTGTTTTTTTCTAAACAGAGAACTTACATGGAATGTGTGCATGTTAAATTTCATGCTTTACCATTGTTGATTTTTCAGACATGACATACAAATGTGCTTAGCTGTCTGTTGTAAAGTATCTTTCCAAATGAAAAAATAAAAATTCTTAAAAAAAAAAAAACATGAACCTGAAATGTCTTAAGAAAAATAAGTCCAATTTTAACAATATTCTGCCTCAGTTTATCATTTCCACATGTACATTACAACTTCTACAAATACACAAAACATTTAACAACAGGCAGAATATTGTTAAAATTACATTTACTTCTCTTTACACATTTCAGGTTGTTCATATTTGTTCAGGTTATTCACATTTTGTGTGGAAGGATAGTTTGCCAATATAAACATTTACATGTAATTTTCCCTTTTTTACACTAAAACAGAGAAACATTTGGAGTTGTCATTATTATAAGTTATTATGATGGTATTCTACTGGTCTGATCCACTTTAGATCATATTGGTCTGCATGTGGAACCTGAATTAAAATGATTTTAACATCTTTAATTATTTACATCTTCAGTGTAATTTTTTAATTTCACAAATTCATCCCCAGGACTGGATTGGACCCTTTTGGAGGCCAGTTTTGGGCCACAGGCCTAATATTTGACACCCCTGCTTTAGATACTTCCAGAAAGTTTGACTGGAACCACATTCATTTACAGTATAACAGCACAGGAGACAGAGGAAAGATGCTTCCCCAGAGCTGCCAAGTGTTAATGTGTCCATAAAGTGTGAAGTACCTTGGTCTTTGACCTGGAAGTTGGTGGTGACAAGGGGCGGAGCTTGACCTCTGACCCCTGTGGTGAATGGCTCATTGCACTTTGCCTTGTCGTCCTCTATAACTTGGATCTGAAAGGAGAGAGAAAGAAAATATGAAGACGTCTGTTTGTTTTCTTTTATGACCCGCCATGAAAACTCATCCCCGGGTGTGAAATCATCTAGAGGAGGAACATCGAACGCCCATGCAGGAGAAGACTTTCACACAAACACACACATCTGTAGGAAGGAAAACAGAAACCCATGAAGATCTGGGGGTGTGTTTAAGTGTGTGTCAGGTTATGGCCCGAGGAGGAACGACCGGTAATGTGTGTTTATGACAAAGCATATGAGAGGAAAAAAGAAAAACACATCCCCTAAAACAGGCCAGGACGACTGAACACATGCCATTAACGCAGGGAAATGGGGGGGGGGGGTTCAGATGCACATGCAGGGCATAAAGCAGGGTTAGAAGAAGCTGCAGGGTTGAGCTTCCCAGAGCGATGGAAACCCTGAAACATTCCATGGATTTCCAGAAGACTAAGATGGGCTGCCTCATATGGTCAAGGGTTCAGAGCAGGAGCTTCTGCTTGATTGTGTTTTCCATCCAATTCTAATATTAACAGGTTTTGGTTTGTACGTCAGCGTCAGGTTCTATCAGAATGTGTGAGGTTGTCAGGTTCTGTTCTATGTTCCAGATGCAGGTGATCCATCTAACAATAGAAGTGGGTGGTACTTTCACCGGAGGAGAACTCAACTAATTCAGTTGAAGTCCATATATGACTTCTATCAGTAATCAAAAGAAACGATATCGATATGTGTGACCATTTACATGTTATAAACCATCAAAACATGGACCATTAGAAGGAAAGGCACACTTTCAATATTTGAAAAATGTGTCAAGAACCTAAAAATGTAAACATCTAAAAACTGTGAACAAACTTTGTAGACATTGTCCCAAAGAAGTAACATAAAAAATTTGAAATGAATTTGACCAGTAGTTTCAGAGAAGAAAATGGCTGAAATGTAGACATTGGTGACCTTGAGTTTGACCCTTCAAAGTCGTTCAAGGTCAAAGGTCATGAACCCAAATGAAAGTCCATATATGACTTCCAATCAGTGATCAATAGGAACTATATTGATATCTGTAACCATTTATATGTTATAAACCATCAAAAATATGGACCAATATATATTTTTCAAATCTTTCAAAAATTTGTCAAAAATTTTAAAATCTAAATTTCTCAAAACTGTGTAATTTGAAATTAATCCAACCAGTAGTTTTGGAGAAGAAAATGTTTGAAGAAACTGCAAACGAAGATGATGATGGACACAGCACCTTCACAATTCAGAGAGATTAAAAAAAAAACACGTTTCCTTTCCTAGTCTGGGTCTACCCAATCAGCATCGAGTAAACCTTTAAGCTCCGCCCAGGAGTTTTCAGGGCCATTTGGAGTACATACCCCGAAGCAGGCACTCTGTTGGACTCAGTAAAGTTTCCTATAATTTGATCCATGGGGGTGGTTCCTGTAGTGAAGATGCAAAACAATGTCCCCGCCCCCAAAAACTACCCCACAGTTCCTGCAGTGGAAACATCACTAATGTTCTAATGTTTTCACGTTTTTCGGAATATCTGGAAGATGAAATAAACAGGTGATCGCTCATTTGTGTCGTTGATCTTTACTTTTTTCAATATTTTAAACCTCTTTGCACCGGCTTTTAATACAAGTGTGTGACTTTTATTGTTTTGTTGTTGTAGATGCTATTTATCCTATTATTGTGTATGTGTTTTTGTCAGTTTTAATCGATTTTATCTTATACATCTATTTATTTTACTAGTTTTATCATCATATCTTGTATTTTTACTTACATCTTTGTATAGCACTTTGGCCACAAAAAGTAAAAGAGGAAACTGAAAAACAGTTTTTTTTTTAGCAAACACTGAACTTGCATGAACTTTTTTTCACAACATTTTAGATTTTACTCTTGTTTTTAACCCATAAAGACCCAGCACTACTTTTTTGGCAGTTCTCAAATGAATTTTTCTTTATTTTTAACCTTTCTTAAGTGATTAATCACCATTTACTCTAATATTATGCTCTGTATTTAGCATTTTTAAGTAAAAATCAGGCGTTTTTCTATATTTAATTCACTGATCATGTCGATGTTCATTAAAGCTCAAATTTAAGTTGAGGGTTATTGTATCAGAAACAGAGAAAATTTTAGAAAAATATTGTTTTTTCTGCAAAATATATTCTTAACTAGATACAAAATAAGTGTCTCCAACTATTGTCATTGATCCAACTCTGTAGGTTTTACTGGTGAATGAATGTTGTAGAAGATGATGGTGTTCCCATGGTAACTACGGAGCCTCTGAACGTCCAAATAGGTCATATCTGATGACCACGAAAAGACGAGTAACTGTATTTTACACCAATTATTTACATGCATTGATAGGATTAGTGGATCAGCAGGTATTAAACATTTCATATCAGTGAATGGTTTTGGTCACTAGTGGATGTTTGGGTCTTTATGGGTTAAACTCTGACACCGATATATAATGCATATTAAATACATTTATGGAAACCCACCAATCGGACCCTGACTCGTGCATTTTATTCAATGTGGTTTGATGGTGGAAGAGTCTGTTGAAAGGACTATTAGCATAAAATACAAGTAAGCCCATCTTTTGCAGCGTGGATGTGTTGGCGTTGGAGGTTAGGATGAGGTGAAGCTGTGTTAGTGGTGGACAGAGGACAGGGTGAAGCAGAGGAAACAGGAAGGCACACAGGAGACTTACTGGGCTGGGGATAGCGTCTGGATCTATTCTATGTCTTGATTTCTGCACAGGTGGCAGGTCAGACGCTTGCTTTACATTCAAAAGTTTGTCCAGCAAATTGTGCAAAAACAGACGACAACAACAAAATAAATACATACAAAAGAGTGAAAGATAAAAGGCAGTGTGAGAGGAGGAAACCCAGCAGGACTGTACTGAGTAGCAGGCAGCATCGTCTTTGTTATTCAGATTACAGATTAGTGCTAATTAAGACTATGTGACAGTCAAGCGTGAGTACATGTAGCCTTACACTATCAGCCTGCTGGATGCACATGCTAAGCAGCTCTATGTGTGAAGGTTACGTTCAATTACTCCTGTTAGAACTGCTGTGGTGCAAAACAAGGAAAATGTCTTTATAATGTGTCCACTGCAAAAAATGCCCTGCAAGAAATAAGCCTAATATTCCGAAATCTGGTCAAAATGGCTTATATTGAGCAAAAAAAAGAAAATGCTGTCAATAGTCACTTTTCCATTGGACATCTGCGCAAAACTTTACTGATACTGACTAAATGTTCAAAAAACAGAAGTGTGTAATGTCAGTTTTAACATTAAATCACAAATGCGATGATTTGTTTATTTATCATCGCAAGATGACACGAGAAGTCATTCGATAAACATGGTGATGAACATAAATAGGGTGTTCATTTACAGATATATTCATTATTATATATTATCCCTCTATCTCATACTAAATTAAAAAATGATTGGGTTTCCTGGTGTGTCCATGTTTGTTTTAAAACTCTTCTTCTTCGCTTGTTGTAACATTCGTCAACATCCCTTTTTTTTTTTTTTTTTTAAATCACTTGACTGTAGTTGCGGAACAAGGTCTTTCCATTGCAGTTTTGTGTGATATACCATTTGCGCTATGCCCCAAAAACCACCTTTTGCCAGCGCAAAAACTTGTAATCAAAAAATTTGAGCTTTGGCAAGATTGTCATTTTCTCATAGGTAAATTTTTATGCGCAAATTAAATTCACACAATTTGAGGGACAATGGAAAAGCGACTAATGGGGTAAGAAAAAAATTCTTGGCTAGAATTCTTAAAACAAGCCTAAAAAGTGTATCAACTAGAAAAGCATAATGTGCCTTCAAACAAGACAAAAATGCTAGAATTTTAGCAAACAGTGCTTAGTACAAGAAATAAAATCACTTCAATATTATATACACATATATATATATATATATATATATATATATATATATATATATATATATAAATTTTTATTATTATTTTTTTTAATAAGAATATTTTTCTTACATCAAATCTTCTTGGCCCTATTTAGATGAAAAATGAGATAAATGTTCTAGAAATAAGGCACTTTCTCAGAAATCATTTTTTGCAGTGTGAGGACACTTCAGTACATATACACACACACCATACAGACAAAAGTATGTGGACACACTGAATTCAGATGTTTCTTTTCTAACAGGGGTCTGGGATACAAAACAATAATGACTAAGGTCAGAATATAGTTTTATATTGGGATAAATGTCATTGCATTGGTTAGTTTAGTTTAAATTGTTATCTTTGCTTCCAAAATGCCTCAGAGATTTACTTAATTCAGGGTTCACACACATTTTTCAAGGTCAAATTGAAGCACTTTCAGGGTCATTTTCACCTTATCGCTGGAGTAAAATGCATACACTCAAGATTATTTTTTCACTTTTTATCACAATGATGTACATTGTATTATGCTATAAACATCTAAAATTATGTTTCATTATAGCAAAAAGTTTCTAAATTATCGGAGAACACAAAGTTTTATCCAAAAAAAGGGAAGTCACTTGGTGTTCTTCAGGTACACTCACACACTGACAAAGATTCAGATAAAAGTCTACCTGGAGTCGACCTGAGAACACCAGGGAATTTTCTTTTTTAATGAAGTTTTATTTTTCTAAATGTATCACCTGTGTGTAAGTAGCTCTGGCTTGAGTTAATATTAAAAATAAATAAGTAAATCACATCACAGAGTTATAATTGCAAGCACGTAAACTAAAAATTCGGGCATTTTTCAGACCTTGAAAACACCAGATAAAAATTCAAGCATTTTCAAGAATTTCAAGCACCCGTACAAACCCTGATCATTTCTCTCAACATTATTATTTGTTTTTTAATCCATGACTATGATTTGAAATGTTCTACCTCTAAACTTCTAAAATATTTCTCCTGCTCTGACTGTAAATAATAATTTTCTACCACAACTAACCATCTACTTTCATCCCATCTTACTGAGGAACAAAAATCTACCATTAAACTTAACGGAAATATTGATGTTTTTATCTTAAATCCTCATGAACAGGACATCTGACAGCTGTAGACATGATGTGTCCAAATACTTTTGTCCATATAGTTTATATATACGTATCATGTATCATAATCTTCTAGTGTATTTAACTGTGTCAAAAGAGGAAAAACAGCATTACAGTACAAGTCAAAATACAACACAGTAAAGAGCAGAGAAAACATCTTAAGTTGGATAACACACAACAGAAGTCATCACGGCAATGAACAGAAGAACAATTTAGGATTAAGTTCAACAGGGTTTGAAGACCATTATGAGTGCAGTTTAATTTAATTTAAGATCTGTTTCAGGAGTTTTTCAATTGTTCCACAACATTGGGTGCATCTACTTTAATGTTTCTACACAACATTAGTCTAGCTTGCTCTACTGAGTAAAAAGGAACACAACGATTGGATAATTCTCAGCTAATTCTGATACTTTCAGAATCAATATCATATTCTATAAAAACAGACTGATCGACATGACGTGTGGTAAAAGTAACAGTGGAGGGTGAGAGTCACTGTGGTGGTTTCGTGTCTGCTTACCGGGCTGGGGATGGCGTCCGGGTCCAGTCTTTTCTGTGCAGGGGGGGCGGGGGCCGGCGCTGGGGCCCCGTAGTTGGGTTGACCGGGGTAGGGGCCCGCGTAGCCAGGCTGAGGGCCTCTCACCTGCCCGAACGCACCTGGGACAGGAAGGAAACAGCAGACAGTCAGTGTAATGCACTTAGAGATGGGTTTACGAGTGTGTTTAATGTGTTTGCACTGATCAAACGGAGGACTTTTACTTTCATTGTACTAGCTCAGGGTTTCTGCAGGGAACAGCAAATCTAATTTAATGCTTTTTAATGCCCTTTTTAAAGCCACTTTAGACTAATTTAATGCCCAAGTCCAACTGCAGATAAAGTTTTATTTATAGTTTTATGACAGTTTACCGTCCACAGGCTTTCATCAGGTTCTGAATAGTTCTTCCTCCAAACACTTCTGCTGAAACTTGCATTTTCCCATTTTGCCGACATTTGCTAATATTCCTTTCCGCTCTTTCACCACAGTATGAGCATGCTCACAGCATGCTGTATTCCAAGCATCTGGTGTTGTGACTTCATGTATCGGCCATAAACAATCGTCAATTAAAGGGTTCCACCTGTCAATCATCACACTATACTTCCAGTCAATATTATTCAATGTTTACAGAATCCAAATAAATCCTGAATAACAATGCTTTTCTTCCCATCAAGTGTATTTACTTTTTGAATGCCTCTCGACATTAAATTTAATGCTTTTTAATGCCATTTAAGGCCTTAATTTTCACAAAATCTATTGAATGACTTTAAATGCTTTTTAATGACCTGCATAAACCCTGTACCAGTAAAAACATGTATGTACAAATACTTGTCTTTTAAACCTGTATGCTTTCATGGTATGTGCTGCTGACCACTTGGCTGGGTCGCCCTTCTAATAATAATAATAATAATAATGATAATAATAATAATAATAATAAACAGAAAAGGTATCTGAAAAAACTGTTGCATTATGCTGTTTCCAATCAAGACAATTATTATTTATAATAAGGCATAATATTGTTAAAATTGCACTGGTTTTTCTAAAGAAATTTCAGTATTTTCAGATAGTTTGTAAATGTAAATATTTTCTGAATGCAATGTTAAGTTTTTGCATTCAAATAAAGACAATATTTATAGGTTATAAATAACATAACATTGTGTTAATAACAAACTAATTTTAATTCCAAACTCTAAAATTATGCCTGTTACCAAATGTTTGTGTAACGTTGTGTGTAATGCACATGTATAAATAAGTTGAGGCATAATATTGTCAAACTTGCACTTGTTTTTCTTACAAAATTTCAGTTTTTTCAGGTTATTCAGACCTTTCTTGTGAAAAAATAGCTTGTAAATGTAAATACATTCATGGTTTAATGTTTTTATTGCTCTACAACAAAAAGAAAAACTTGGAATTGTCATTATTTATAGGTTATTGTGTTATTTTCCTGGTCCTGCCGACTGGACTGAAGGTGGAACCTGAACTAAAATGACTTTGACATCTCTGATAAAACGTCTTAAAGTCAGATGATTTGTTTTAGACTCTTCAGGTCCAGCAGAAAAACACTATAAAAGCTTCTTCTCACCGTTCTGCTGTGGGGGGTATCCTGCCGGCATGCCAGGCTGAGGTGGAGGCTGCTGCAGGGGCCCCGGGGGACCTGGGGGGCCTGGAGGACCTGGGGGGCCCTGTGGTCCTGGAGGCAGGTGGTTGGCCTGTGCCATGGACGTAGGAGGCATCTGGGCTCTGGGAGGGGGGGGGCCTGAGTGGTAGGGGGAGGGCTGGGCAGGAAGGGGGGGCTGAGGTGGCATCGGGCCCGGGTACTGGCCGGAGGGAGCTGACGTGGGAGGGGGTCCGGGAGGGGGAAAAGACCCTGACTGGGAAGATGGAAGGGGGGCACGAGGTGGGAAGGAGCCCTGGGCGGCGGGAGGAGGCGGGCCAGGGGCGAAGGCGGGCTGGCTTATTGGTGGAGGGGCCGAGGAGAACGGGGGCTGGGACGGGGGGAAAGGCTGCTGAGGCTGGGACACCGGTGGAACCGGACCCAGACCTGGACCCGGACCTGGACCTGGAGCCGAGGCCGGAGCTTGACTGGGTGGAGGCACAGGACCCGAGTAGGAGGAGGGGGGGAAGGACTGCTGGGAGGGGGGAGGGGGCGGGGCAGAAGAGGTGAACTGCGGCTGAGAGGTAGGGGGTCCAGAGGAGTTGAATGGCTGTTGTGAAGGAGGCGGGGCTCCGTAGTATTGCTGAGGAGGGGCGGGGACGCTGGTAGGCGGCGGCGGCGGCGGTTGTGTCTGAGCCGAGGACGCGGGAGGCGGGGCTTGGGTGTAGGAGGGCGGGGGAGCAGCTGAGTAGGCGGTGCTCACTGGCGGCTGACTGCTATGAGGCGGAGCTAAAGGGGAAGCAACACAGTGATTGGATACAGATGTTAAAATACAGTGGTGGACAAAAGTTATTGGACACAACATGCATTTGTGATAAACTGCAGTTTCCCAGATTAATGAAGTCAATAAAGGATCAATAAAGTTTATCTATATCACATAAATAATCAGGCTTAAGTCACTGAACTGTACCCAGTATTGTTCAGTTCTCCAAACCCACATTTTCCCTTTCTACATTTTTCACTTACATTATGATAAATTAACAAACCAAACATTTATATAATATGTATAAGATGACACCAAAACAAAAACATGTTCTATTGATTATATGTGTTGTTTCGGATATAACATCATCTCAGATTTTGTGATATAGTGTTGGATTTGTCCAGAAAATGACTGCGGTCTAAGATCTTTGTCAACAAAATGAAAATAATGATGGTTATTTGTGGTTTGAAACTCTTCTAAACAAGAAAATCTTGAAATATACTGAGGTTTTATCTGCAAAAACATTCATGATAATCATTACTACAGACTGATATGTGTTTGTTCACTCCATGCATTTGTGTCATATTACATACAGGATCACTCTGAAGTCACTGAACTCGGCCAAGTATTATTACAGTCTATTTTAATATGTATATTTGGAAAAAATATATATAAATAAAGCAGTTTTACAGCAGCAAAAAATGACCCAAATCTTATCGTCTTTGTCAACATAACACTATTAAAGATATGTAAAAGCTGTTCAAATATGTTTATTTTCTGAACATTACTGCTACATTTTTTGGTTTAGACACGTTTATAATGAGACTTTTGATGTCAACAACAAAAACAGTCGCTGATTAATTTAATAGCTGACAAGACACTGACTAATAGATTGTTACAGCTCCGGTAATGAAAGTTATGACAACTTGCACTGGAAAAAATCTAAATCTTACCAAGTGTAATTTTCTCATTTCAAGTCAAAATATCTCATCACACTTAAAATAAGATAGAATCACCAAAAGAGGAACTTTTCAGTGAGATATAAGAACTAAGTTTTAGACAACAGATCTGGAAAACCTTATTTCAAGAAATGTTACCAAGATAATTTTCACTTGTTCCATTGGCAGATTTTTTTGCTTGAGTTAAACAAAAAAAATCTTGAATTAAGCAAAAAAAAAAAAAAAAAACAATCTTGAATTTAAAAAAAAAAAACAAAAAAACATCTGCCAATGGAACAAGTGAAAATTATTTTTGGTAAGATTTCTTGAAATCAGATTTTCAAGCTCTATTGTCTAAAAATCAGCTCTTATATATATATCTTAAAGTTCCTCTTTAGATGATTATGTCTCATTTTAAGTGTGACGAGATATTTGGACTAGAAATGAGAAAAATGCACTTGGTAAGATTTAGGTTTTTCCCTGTGTGAACATTCCCTTAAACTGAATCGTTTGTTTTTCCTGCTGTTCATACTTCATATCTATCAGATTAGATCTAAATATACAGACAAATAATATGTGGACATTAGAAGTTTATAAATCAACTAGGACTTTTACACACTTGGCTGTACATCTGATCACCAGCCAATCAATGCAACGACAGGATCATTACCTTCTGTTATTTTAATTCTTATGAACTATGTCTCATTTAGCAGAACTTAGTGTGTAGAGTGAATTCAGACTTAGGACCAAATGCAGCACATATTTACCGTATCCTGGCCCTGCAGGGGTGGGCGGTCCAGAGCCGATCTGCATCCCGGTCATCTGATTGGTGACCTGTTGCATTGTGGGTGGAGGCCCGTAGTGCTGAGGGTAGGGGTGTGGCCCTGACAGGTTCATGGCTCCCTGGTTGTATGGTTGAGACACAGCAGGCCTGGAAACATAAAAAACAACAACAACCTGCGTGAAACTACATCTGCTACTGCGCCCATCCTCAAGTTTTCTGTAGCTTCATCATATAGTCCACACTGCAAAAAAGGGGTGTCAAAAAACAAAATAAAAACACTAAATCTGAAGAAACAGGTACTCAAAACAAGTGAAATATCTGTCCATGGAGCAAGAGAATTTCACTGGACAAGATTTCTTTAAGATTGTTAAATGTAGAAATAAGCATGTCTACTGATGTATGAACACTTCAAAAAAGAAATTAACTCCTAAAACGAGACAAATTATCTAAATCTTAGTCTAATCTAATAATCTAATCAAATAATGATAATAATTAATAGTGCTGCCGTGATTAGTCGATGTAAGTGACCATTAAAATTAGTCATTATCATTAGTCAGTTATCATTGAGCGAGAGAGAGAGAGAGAGAGAGAGAGAGAGAGTGAGAGTGAGAGTGAGTCCCGTCTTAAAAGCATCTTAAGTTTCATTCCCCTGTTCTCACAAAAGAGGTCCTGACATAATATGTGACCACGCAGACACACACTGTGTTTATAGAAGTAAATATGTTTTAAATGCCACTCCTCCTCCTGGGACGCAGAATTACAATGTTTGTCACAATTCAATGACAGAAAGGTCTGATAAATGCGACTTGGCCGTTCAGACTGAAGTCGCATCGCAAAATATCAGATACGTATCAGATTCAGGACCACATATGAAAGTGGTCTGGGTTGGATTTATGCAGTTCAAACTGTCTGTAACAGATCGGATACAGGTCATACATGGGGGGGATCGGATTTGGACCCACATAAAATTTATGAAGAATAAATCACATTGTCACCATCATTTCATGAGAAACAGTCCAAAAATGTTATTCCAACTTTACAGCGTAAAAACATAAAAACCTGCACATAATGACAACAAATGTTCAACTGGTTTAATGTGAGAAAGTAAAATTATAAAATGTCTTAATTAAAATAAGTGTAATTTTACCAATATTCTGCCTGTTACTAAATGTTTTGTCTATTTGCAGATCCACTGTGATCTGTAAATTGTGTTAATAATAATAATCTGAGATGTAATATTGTAGAGATTGTTCTTATTTTAGTTCCAAACGCCAAAATTTTAACAATATTACGCCTGTTACCAAATGTTTGTGTAACATTGTATGTAACACACATGTATAAAGAAGTGGAGGAATAACATTGTTAAAACTGCACTTATTTTTCTTATAAAATTTCATTTTTTTTCAGGTTATTCCCATCTTTTTTGTGAAAAGACACTCTAAAAAACCATTCATGCATAGGCTACATATACATGTAGCATGCAACATATAACATACAATAGATTTTTGCAGTCAGTCAGTGAAAAAGTTAAATATTTCAGGTAGTAAGCTAAAAGTAAATAAATAAATCTCATAATTTCACTGTGTGGTTATATTGAACATCTTTATGCATGATTAACCTGTTGATATTCTTCTTGGAAAAGTATCAAGTATCAAGACTTCAGGCAGTTTTCATGGTGTCCTGTGATTAAATGATTATGTCACCTGCTTATATGATCCACTTTCTGCTGAAAATGCTTCATAACCTGAATAACCTCCTTCCAGTAAGAATACGACTACAGTATCTAGTGAGTAAAATGCAAATATGTCGCATGCATCAAAAATCACAACAGTTGTCAGCTTCATTTGCATGTTTTCAGCTAGTCTGATTTGGACACATGGGGGGGCAGCTGCAGAATGAAGAAGTCTATTTTTTCCCATCAGTGTTATGAACAATTTCACCCCAAGCATCTTTACTTAACTAAAATAATTAACCCTTAAAGACCTAGAGCTATTTTTGTAGCTCGTTTATCACTTTCTTAAGTCATCTATCACCATTTATTATAACATTACCCTTTGAATTTTGCATTTTTCACTGAAAATCATGTATTTTTCTATATTTAATTCACTGATCATGTAGATGTTCAGAGTAAATTTAAAGGTTATTTTAACACAACAGAGAAAACTGATGAAAAAGTGAAAATATATCATTACCTGAACATAAAACCAGTGTGATTTATCAAACTATATGGGAAAAACAAATTTCTCTCCACATGTATCCTTTCCTACACTATTTATCAGCATTCATCATATTATAATTCTCTGCATTTTTTAAGTTATTTTCCTGTACTTAGCTTACTGATCAGGTAAAATATAAGAATAAATTCAAGGGTTATTACATGAAAACAGAGAAACCTGAAGAAAAAATGAGTTCTTTATCCTCAAAACAAGCTTTTATAACCAGTGTCATTTGTCAAACTACATGAAAATATGATATTTCTTCTCTACATTTGACCTTTCTTTAGGGATTATTATCACCATTTATTATCATATTTTCCTATAAACTTCACATTTTTCAGTAATTCAAACAACAGGAACTTAAATGAGTGATTTCAAGCGGTTTATCAGCATTCATTATAATATAATCTTCTGCATTTTGCTTTTTTTAGGTATTTCCCTATATTTAACTTAACGATCTGGTAAAATATCAGAATAAATTCAAGGGTGATTGCATTAAAACAGACAAAACTGACAGAAGTAGAGGTCAACTGATATGGGTTTTTCTAGTGTCGATGCCGAGTTTTAAAATCTGGTCAGCCGACGGCCAATTTCTGAGGCCAAATTTTTTTTTTTAAAGCACATTGACTGTAAAATACAACTGAAACAATCAGATAATTCAGATTTTTATGCAACAATATAAATTCAATTATTAATACATGTACACATTTTACTCTTCACATTTATTGAACTTCTAGTGCTGCCCACACAGGTGCCTGATCAAATATCTTATAACATGTTTACTACTGGTCAAATATCAGCTTTGAAAAATAAATAAATAAAGGCTGATGGCCGATATTGAAAAAAATTAATATATCGGCTGGCCAATATATGGGTCTAACTTTAGACAAAAGTTACTTTTTCAGTAAAAACAAATCATCAACTGAGCATAAAAACAAGCATCTACATCTATTGTCATTTGTCAAACTACATGAATAAATTAATTTATTGCTATATTTAACCTTTCCGAAGTGATTTATCAGCACTCATCATAATATAATCCTCTACATTTTGGATTTTTTTAGTTATTTCTCTGTATTTAACTTAATGATCTGGTGAAATATTAGAATAAATTCAAGGTTTATTACATTAAAACAGAGAAAACTGAAGAAAATGTGACTTTTTCAGCAAAACATATCAACTGAGCATGAAAACAAGCATCTACATCCACTGTCATTTGTTAAACTACAAGGATAAATTAATTTCTCTCTATATTTAACCTTTACTGCGTAGTTTATCACAACAGTTGTTGGCTTGATTTGCATGAGAAGAAATTACAAATCATTTCCACGCCGTTACCTGGGAGGAGCTTGTGTCATGGGTGGGGGTCCGTTCTGCATATCCCCCTGACTGTGACTGTACTGGTTATAGGGCTGAGGCGCCGAGACTGGGGGGGGTCCGGAGGTCGGGGGGCCTCTGGTTGGACCTGGAGAACAGGGAGTGATGGTTAGATGAAAATACTGGGATTATTTCAGGCGTGTATCAGTTCTTCTACAGCAGGGGTGTCAAACATGTGGCCCGTGGGCCAAAACCAGCCCACCAAAGGTTCCACTCCTGAATTTACAAAGTGCAAAATATTCCACTGAAGACAGTAAAAGGCAAGGATTTTAGTTCAGGTTCCACACAGAGTGAGTAAAAGAACAGCATGATAACTAGTACCTATATATTTAATGACAACTACAAATTTACTTCTTGGTTTAATGTGAAAAAATAACATTACACTAAGAAAATATTTACATTTACAAATGATCCTTTTATTATAAAATATGAAGAACCTGAACAAGTATGAACAACCTTAAATGTCTAAAAAGAAATAAATGCAATTTTACTAATATTCTACTAAATGTTACTAAATGTTTTGTGTATTTGTAAATCCACTGTGATCTGTAAATTGTGTTAATAAGCTAATTTTACGTCCAAACTCCAATATCATTCCTGTTACCAAATACTCGTGTAACATTGTATGTAATTCTACGGAGGAGGATAAGGGCCACTGGAAAAAAATAAATAAAAGAATTCTAACTTTTTCTTGGAATTCTGACTTTTTTCTCAGAATTCTGACTGTTTTAAATTTTTTTTTTTTATTATTATTCTGAGAAAAAAGTCAGAATTCTGACTTCAATCTCAGAATTCTGATTTTTTTTCTCAGAATAATAAAATATATATATATTGGACCTTAATTTTTTTCCAGTGGCCCTAATCCTCTTCTGTATGATGCACATGTATAATAAGTTGATATTACAATATTATTAAAATTGCCATTATTTTTCTTTTAAAATATCATATTTTTCCAGGTTTTTCACATCCTTTTTGAGAAAACATAGTTTTTAAATATAAATATTTTCATAATTTTATGTTTTTATTGCACTAAAACATAGAGACAAGGTCGGAGTTCTCCTTATTTATGGGTTATTATATTTTTTTTGTTTTGTTTTTTGTGATTTATTTGTTTGCTTTTTTGGTATATGCGCAGAAAATGTACAAGCTAAAAGTGTTACAGACATAAATGAGTCAATAGAAACAAGAACTATGTTATTATTTTATTGGTCTGATCCATATGAGATTAAATTGGGCTGAATGTGGAACCTGAACTAAAATAAGTGTCACACCCCTGTTCTAATATGATGATGCTAGCGCAGAAACCTAAACATGGTTTGATGTCCATGTGTTGCCCTCGTGTAAATTTAGCAGTGGTTGGTTCCGTTCCCAGGTTTTGCCTCTGGGGTTAGAAACAGACTAGATACTGAAACTGGGTTAAAACAGGCAGAGATGGAAGTCATGAATTACAATGAATGGTGTAACTGTAACAAAGTAGATTGTGTTGGGTATGTGTACATGACTCTATCCTCCAGACACTGAAGAAAATGAAGTTTTGGCTTGGTTTTTTTTTTTACATTAATTAACTGTCTTGATTGGAAACAGCATGAGGTAACAGTTTTTTCAGATATATTTTGAATTTTTTTCATGGAGTCCTTTGCAGTGGACAGCATTTTTGTTTATTTTTTATGTAAAGCCGTAAAACTTGTGTCCCCTACAGAGGACAAAAATCAGGATATTTCAGAAAAATTTTACCTTACTGTTGTTTAAGTATTTTTCTTTGACTGCAGTACATTTATTACAGAGGAAAAAGAGGTCTGACGATATGTTACACCAAGACAAGACGCTAAAATAATATATGATAATATAAGATAATTTTAGATAAGATAACATAAGATACGAATTTAAGATAATATGAGACAATTTAAGATAGGATAATAGGCTATAAGATATTATAAGATAAGAAAATATAAGGTTAGATAAGTTAGGATGATTTAAGATAAGATAAAATAAGTTAACTTAAAAAAATATATAAGATAAAATCATTCAAGACAAGAATTTAAGATAATATGAGATAATTTAAGATAAGATAGTATAGGATAATATGAGACAATTTAAGATAGGATAATATAAGATAAGAAAATATAAGGTAAGATCATTTAAGATAAGAATTTAAGATAATATGAGATAATTTAAGATCAGATAATACGAGATAACAAGATAAGAATTTAAGACACTGTGAGATAATTTAAAATAAGATAATACAAGATATTACAAGATAAGATAAGATAAGATAACATAAGATCATTCAGGATAAGACAGTAAGATAATATGAGATAATTTAATATTAGATTATACAAGATATTATCAGCTAAGATAAGATAAAACAAGAAGAAACAACTGAAAAGTGCATTACAATTAAAACAAGGGTTAAAAACATGTCACAAATAAAATAAATAGATCAATAAAAGGAAAAATAATACTGGTGTACAGAACTTTAATATTTTTATGGATAAAGTCTCTTCGTTGTCGTGGATCAACAGTGCTTTTTCATCTGTTTACTCTGGTTTTAAGGCCCCTGGATCTCCTCCCATAAGGCATTGGCTCACCAGGTGGCGTCCAGGATGGAGGAGGTCATTTATATATATATATATATATATTTTTTTTTTTTTTCTAGAGGTCATGTTTTAAGTGCATTGTGTTTCTATAGAAGTTCAGAATGTTCTTCCTCTTCATCTTTTCTCCATTTTATCATGAGTGGAGTCCAGACTTAAGTTGCATTACTGTTTTTAGAATTATTAACAAACAAACCCTAAAAAGGAAGCTTTGTCTTTTCTTTTCTTCTTTCTGACCATAATTCCGTAACTACCTTTCAGGATATTGTCATTCAATGTTGTAGAGTTCGACCAATCACGTGCATTTTCAGACAGGTGGGGGTGGAGGGGAGGGTTGGATAAATGATTGACAGCTGTAACTACCATTTATGACTCGACTGCTCAAAAAGAAAGCTCAGAAAAGTGCTGTTTTCCTGACAGTGACAGGAAACAACAGTATGTCATCTGTATATATATTTAATCCACCTGGTCTGATTTGGACACAGAGGAGACAGCTGCAGAACAAAGAGCTACAGTTTTTTCCACCAGCTTAAAGAACAAGTTCACCTTCAGTACCTTTACTTGAGTAAAACATTTAAGCCTTAAAGACCTAGAACTATTTTTGTGTCTCATTGATCACTTTTTTTTAGTCATCGAACACCATTTATCATAATATTATCCTCTGTATTTTGCATTTTTCTGTGAACATCAGGTATTTTCCTATATTTAGATCATTGATCATGTAGATGTTAAGAGTAAATTCAAAAGTTATTTTATCACAACAGAGAAAACTGATGAAAAAGTGAAAATATATCATTAACTTACTGACTTTCTAAAGTCATCTATCACAATTTGCTAGAATTTTATCTCCAATTTGGATTTTTCAGTGAAAATTAGGTTTTTTCGTATATTTAATTGACTGATCATGTAGATGTTCATAAACGCTCAGAGTGAATTCATAGGTTATTAGATCAGAACAGAGAAAGTGACTTGTTTTTTTTTTGTTGTTTTTTTTTTACAAAATATATCATGAACTGAGCATAAAAACAAGTGTCTACAAACTGTCATTTGTCAAATTACATGAAAAAATTAATTTCTCTCTACATTTAACCTTTACTAAGTGGTTTATTGGGATTTATCACAGTATAATTCTTTGCATTTTGCATTTTTGGGGGTATTTTCCTGTATTTAATTCACTGATCAGGTAAAATATTAGAATAAATTAAAGGGTAATTACATTAAAAAGACAAAACTGAAGAAACAGTGACTTTTTCAGCTAAATCTCTCATTAATTGAACATAAACCCAGTGTGTCCATCCACTGTCATTGATCCAACTCCATGGGTTTTACTGATGAATCAATGTTGTAGAAGATGACTGTGTTTCCATGGTAACTATAGAGCCTCTTAACGTCAAAATGGGTCATATCTGATGGCCATGAAAAGATAAATAGCTGTATTTTACACAAATATTTACATGGATTGATAGGATTAGTGGATCAACAGGTATTAAACAGTTTAGATCAGTAGATGCTTTGGTCGCTGGAGGCTGTTTCAGTCTTTGAAGGTTTTTAAATTAAACAGTCTTTCCACCTCATGAATGGACGTTGTAGGTTTTTTTCTCAGTTTTGTATGAGTTTTAACACAGTCACTGGCTTTTTACAAGAGGAAACGGCCGAAATAATAACCTATACTTGACTTAATTTGGAACATTAGTCACATTTTGAGTCAATATTAACAATATGTAATGAAATCGCTGGTACTAGATTAGATCAAATGCTGTGGCTAAATGTAATAAAGCAAAAATGATTCATTTCTCATTACGTTTAAGCATGATTTGATGATATCGAGAGCAAGGAATACAGGTAAAAAAAGGATCTCCAAGCCTGCGAGGCATGTGGAGTATGAAATGAGCAAGAAATAGAGAGGAGGCAGTTACCTAAGTCAAGAGGAGAGGAGAGGTCAGAAACTGGGTTGGCTGCCACAGCCTTAGAGGGAAAGCTTGTGAAAGGAGAATAACCTGAAATGCAAGAGAAGAGGGGAAAGATACCAATACAGGGAGATGAAGGGGAAAGTGTGAAGCAACGTGGAGAAATGAGATTCACATTAGTATGCACGGCAGTTCCCCCAACAGGTAGGACGTTCCAAGGTTATGGCTGTATGAACACTGGAGGAGGATCTGATCTCACCTGACATCTGGCACTTGGTTGGTTAACCCTTTAACCCCTGATGTGTCTGTGGTGAGCATTCTGTATGTATGAGTTATTTTAACTATTCCTAAAAATTCAACCGTTTGCTCAATAGGAACAATTTCAAAACGTGCTGACAGAATAGACCTTGTCCTTTCCATAGACATCCGAGCATGCTCAGTTCACCCCTCACCGCCTGTGTAATGGGAGGCAAAACACAGAGCAGTGAGTGAGACCAACTCACTATAAAATAGACAGTTTGGGCTTTATTTTTTTTTTACACCATTTTCCTTGTTTTTTGTTTTTACTGTTTTTTTACAGTATTGTTGTGATTTTCCTTTAATTTTTTCACTGTATTTTTACTAAGTATTAAACATGTAACTGCTTTATGGAGTTCAACCAGGTGCCAAAAAGCAGCTCGACTGATTTAGGAAAAAAAAGAACCCCAGAAGAAAAACTATTGGGCCCAAATTCAAATCCTTGTCGTTGTTCAGTGTGTTCCAGTTCACAGTAGAGCCCAACTGATTAATTGGCCCGATAGCGTATCACTGATTAATCAACATCAGTCAATGCATAACCGATGTAGTAACTTTTTTGCTGTGTGGAGATTCTGCTGCTCGCTACTCCTTTGTGTCTGTGCTGCCCGGAAAGGTTATAGAGTTATTTCATATATTGGCTGATATATCTGTTATCAGCTTTTTTTTTTAGCCCCCAATATTTGTATCAGCTGAAGAAAACCCATATCAATCAGGCTCTAGTTCACAGTTTATGTTCAACATCCTAAATCTCTTACTGATGTCCATTCTGAGTGCCTTATTTAGTAAAAACCTGTCAAACTTCAACTTTTTCTGTTATTCCACGCTGTTTTGACCCTAAACCACACAGTAAAGCAAAACCACTGAAGAAAAAGAACATGAGCACATACTCACAGCAGCTTTTATAACACTTAAACATAGTAGTTCTAAGTGGCTCTTTCATTGAAATAATGTCTCAGGAGTTAAAGGGTTAAGGGATAAAGTGGGCAGAGGCAGCTCTTTACCTTGTGGCGGAGCCCCGGGCTGATAAGCTGATGCAGGGCCATTGTAGGGTGCGTAGGGCGCTGGGTACCCCCCATCCAGAGGGGCGTACGTGGGTTGGCCATAACCAGGCTGGGGCTGGCCATACGGAGAGGCCATTGGAGTGTGCTGGTTTACATTCATCCTCAGTTCATCCCTAAATCTGCATAAGATTACAATAGAGATTTTACAGACACCACTACAATCATCATTTCTGCATATCAGTCTGATTCTCTATTAATTCTCCTACTGTTATTTACAGATTTTCACTATCACAGCATTAGTTTTCATTTGTTGTAACTGTTTTAATCCTTGCAGCAGCATAGACACATCATGTTTTCATTTAGCAAAGTTCAATTATTAGAAAAAAGTGCCAGAAAGAACCGTGACCAGAGAGAACTGATCATCTAAAGTCATTTGACTCAATTGGATTTGGCATTTAGGAAGTGGCTCTTAAATCCCATCATTAGACAGGATTATGTAATACTATACCAGGTCAGGTCTGCTTTAAAGTTGGAGTATTCAGCTCAGTTTTATTTATATGTTACTAAATCACAACAAAACAATCATCTCTAGGCACTTAAAGTAAGACCAAGATTTTATAATATGATCAAGAAAAGGTCCCTGAAAAGAAGACATTTCTCTGTACCCATAAGACAAAACTTCCAAACACCACAAATAACAAGTTTTGAGAATCTCCTCGAATTAGTTTCAAGTTCATTTAAAACCAGGCAGTTTGTACATTATCAAATATTGCTGTTAAACTAATAAGACAGAGGATGTGGCTGTTCCCAGCAGGACAGAACCACCCTGACAGAGCCGAGTTTGTCATCAAACTGCACCTGAACTAACAACCAAGCAGAGTCAAAGCCTGAACATCACTGGGTTCAACGTGTCTTTACAGTCATTTGTAAGAAAACCTTTACAGTCATTTGTAAGACACCTTACACCTGGAATTCTTCCTGGTTCAGTGTCAACACCTTTATTGGCTTTTGATGTTTAACTTGGCCACTCCCTCAGATTTCAACTCACTGACACATACAACTGAAGCAAAAGAAATCCCACACTGAAATCAACACAGGCAAAAAAAAACAAATCCAGTAATCTGAAGCGAACCAACCACCAGACCTGTAACTTATACACTGTCAGCTATGAGGAGGACTTTATATGGTTGACATACTATGTAATGTCTCCTGGTTAGTGAAACTGTCTCAGCAAAGTGTTCCCAGCCACTTGTTTATCTTCGAAAACCACAGAAAGTAACTTGGCAGGGCCATTAAACTTTCTACACACGATTATTCCTGCCTATCATGTGTCAGCTCCTCAGCTCTACCTTTCGAACAGATGTGGCGTTGTTTATTCTCTGGGTTTCTGGAGACTAGCCTAAGCCTAATATGACAGAGTGATGAGTATCATCTATCAGACAAACACGGGCTAAACGAGCGGGCCCGCTGAATAATTCAACAGTCCAGGTGCCACAACGAGAAATCCAATCGCTGGAGCCGTGCAGCTAGTTAGTATGTCGGGCCTACGGACTGACCCACATCTGCTCCCGAGATGGGTTGCACAGTTAGGGAACTGGGTTAGCCTCTTCAGCTAAAGTTGAAAGAGTATACGAAACTGGCGAAAATACCAAATCTTTAAAATTAGTACACACATAACATGACAGAGTAGCCACAGAGGGGTAAATGTGGTTAGAGACCGTAGCAGTTTGCTAACCTGAAACGGTAACAACCTCAGTGCCGCATTACAGTTAGCTTGCTCGCTAACTAGCTAATGTTAGCATGTTAACATGTCAACGAAATCCTCCCAACACTCCTTTAAATCTCATGAGACATCTAGTTGTTACAAGTATAGACAGTACAGCGGCAGGTAATATTAAACTATTAATAAAGCAGACTTCTGATATAGGGGGTTAACTCAGTTAGCTAACCTTTCGGTTCATGATGACAGCGGTGGTTCAATCAGCTGTCACTGAATCGCCACAGTAGCCGTTAGCACAGGTTAGCTAACTAGCTAAGCTAAAAACTCCAGTTTTCTCTCACAGCGGCGCTAGTACTGACTGCTAGCATTAGCATTAGCTAACGGAGTGAAATCCTAGTTCCCTTATGAAGCCGGGGAGCGATGTCACACACTGCCGGCTGTTTAATCGGAACCTACCTCCGAAATGTTGTAAATAGTAAGGCTATTCTCTGGTCTGGGCGAACAGTGGAACCCGGCGGCGGACCAAACTATGGGGCCAATGTCGTCCCGGGGTGTTTCTCACTAATCCCTTCTTGGTTTCACAGAAGCGGACATTCAGCGGAACTGCTGCAGCGCTGTGCCACGTCCACATCCGGCCTCCGCACAGCCACTTCCGCCCTCCAGGTCCTCCACGGACAGGGGAGCACAGCGGGGAACCCACGGCCACACACGGCGCTGCCACGGGCGTTTACCCACAGAAACACCCCTGGAGCTGTGTGGATGAAGTCCGTCAGTTTACTGAAGGATCATTTTTAGTCATAGTTTATTCAGACTACTCACTTACATGTTCAAACAGGCCTGTCCAACTCACTCATAAACTTTTTTTTTTACTTTGACCTACTTTATTAACATATTGGGCCAAAAATAAACAAAAACCCTAAAAATAAATGATCAACATCATTAGATCTGAATGTTGAAAATATAGGTCCTTATATTTAGGCCTATAACAATAAAAACCACAAACATGCTCAGTGAACTAGAACATGAAAGTAAAAGTAAAACATTGGTTGCACTCCTGAAAAAAGATAGAACTGAATATTTTTATCCTATCAAATGAAATCTATCATATCTTTGGTTTTACAAGGTCTATCAACATCAAATAAAAACTGGGAGAGAGTGTCAAACATACGGCCCATGGGCCAAAACCGACCCACCAAAGGGTCCAATAGGAAATTCATGGGATGAGTTTGTGAAATGCAAAAATTACACTGAATATATTTACAATCAAGAATATTAATATCATCTCAGTTCAGGTTCCACGAACAGACCAAATTGATCTCAAGTGGATCAAACCTGTAAACT
Source organism: Sphaeramia orbicularis (assembly GCF_902148855.1). Lineage (NCBI taxonomy): Eukaryota > Metazoa > Chordata > Actinopteri > Kurtiformes > Apogonidae > Sphaeramia > Sphaeramia orbicularis. Next base: position 4,197,010 of record NC_043975.1, read on the forward strand.
ACTATCATAAGGGCCTTAAAATACTAATCAAAAATGTTCTCTTTTAGTGTGAAAAAAGTTATATTACAGTATGAAAATGTGAATAACCTGAATAATGTACAACCTGAAAGTCTTTTTAAAAGTAAATGCAATTTCAATAATATCATTTCAGCTTATTATGAACGCATTAAACTTACAGATCACAGTGGGTCTACAAATGCACAGAACATTTAGTAACAGGCACAATATTGTGATTATATTTACACTTATTTCTCTTAAGACCTTTCAGGTTGTTTGTATTTATTCCAGTTGTTCACATTTTATTGTGTAAGGATAGTTTGTAAATGTTATATTTTCATAATGTAATTTTCACCTTGTAATAATTACACTGAAGGGCCAGAGTGGACTCTTTGGCGGGTTGGTTTTGACCTGTGGGCCCTAAGTTTGACACCCCTGTGTTAGAGTATATGTCTATATAAAATTTCACCCACCCATATACACACATTCAATAATGTTCAAAACACTTCAATTAAATTCAGGTTAATAAAACATAATTCACTGACTAAAATGACTTTAAAAAAAATAATAAAATGTACAATTAAAAATAAATATAATGAGTAAAGTTAAATTAGGCAATTTAAATGAAATAAAATAGAATATATAATATAGTACAATAAATAATAATAATAATAATAATAATAATAATAATAATAATAATAATAATAATAATAATAATAATAATAATAATAAGTGTTATGTGGTAATGCTAATGCTAAGTATTGTATGTACAGGGTTTGGAAGCAAAATTTACAATGAACATTTAGTTGTTTTTTCTCAGCAGGCACTACGTCAATTGTTTTGAAACCAAACATATACTGATGTCATAATCATACCTAACACTATTATCCATACCTTTTCACAAACTTTGGCCCATATGAGTAATCAGGAAAGCAAACGTCAAAGAGTGTGTGATTTGCTGAATGCACTCGTCACACCAAAGGAGATTTCAAAAATAGTTGGAGTGTCCATAAAGACTGTTTAGAATGGAAAGAAGAGAATGACTATGAGCAAAACTATTACGAGAAAGTCTGGAAGATACTATTAAAGAAGAATGGGAGAAGTTGTCACCTGAATATTTGAGGAACACTTGCGCAAGTTTCAGGAAGCGTGTGAAGGCAGTTATTGAGAAAGAAGGAGGACACATAGAATAAAAACATTTTCTATTATGTAAATGTTCTTGTGGCAAATAAATTCTCATGACTTTCAATAAACTAATTGGTCATACACTGTCTTTCAATCCCTGCCTCAAAATATTGTAAATTTTGCTTCCCCACCCTGTATATATACGGATGGGTGGGTGTATTCTAGTGCACTGTTGTCAATAATAATTTGTGCCTTTGTCAAAATGGCAATGTTAATGCAGTTTTAAAAATAGACCAAAAAAGTGAAAAAAACAAGAAAGAAAAGAAGAAAAATGGGGAGGAAAATCAGTAAAATGAACAAAACTGAAAAAACAAAACAATAAACAAAGGGAACACAACTGAACTCATCTTAGTACATTTTTGTGTGAATTACTTTAAAATCTGACACCATCATTTTCATTTTTACGTTAGTTTCCTTTTGACTCATTAATCGCATTGTTCAGTCCAGGAAAAACAATAATAATCTGCAGCAGAAATGGTTGGAATTGAACCCGTAAGTGGGTCATCGGACCACAGCCCCCGTCAACATGACACGACTGTGAAGCTGTTGAACCACAAAACTCCTGCATGGATTCCTCACATGTTTTCCCTCACACCTGCCTCTTCTACTGGGATTGAAGTGGGGGGGGGCTGAAGAGGGTGTGGGGGGGTTATGGTAGTTATTTCTGGAGTGTATATCAGCAAACATCCCCTGTGCAGAGTGACATGGCAAGTGTTGAGACAAGGGAGAATGAATAGTGGAGCCCCACCCCCCCACCCCCCTTACCCTCCCTTACTTCGACACTGCATTCCAGTGCAAGTAGATGAAAGCCAGCCCCCCCCCTACCCCACCCACCCAGAGGAGGAGCGCACACCCACACTCATCTCCCAGTCTGTGATTCCAGGTCCGTGGATCTGGTCTGAGGAGCTCGGAGCTGGGATGGTGGCGGAGGAGATCGTGGTGTCCCTCTCAGGTGGGGCCCCCTGGGGCTTCAGGCTGCAGGGGGGGGCCGAGCACCAGAAGCCTCTACAGGTGGCCAAGGTACGACCCCCAGTATGTGCATGTGCATGAAGGGAATGACTGTGGAGGAGGTGGCATGACGGTCAGTTTGGGCTCGGTGTGTTTGTAATATAGTCGCGGAAAAAACAATTCGACCACCAAAAGTCATCAGAAGCAATGGTTATGTAATCCAGTACTAACTCCTGTGTGGGTCATGTGACTAAAACAGACAGAAAAGAAAACATGGAATGCCTAAAAGCACTGTTTTTGTCGGTACAATGCCATAGATATTGATGTAAGAACTGAAGTTTTGGTTATTATCAAGAAAACATGTTAAATGCATAGATATCAGCTCTGAAATTAAACTACTATGAGCTATTTTTGTTGTTACCATTATATTTGTCCAAACAAATGAACCTTTAGTTGGACCAGGCATTAAAATGAACAAGAAATTGAAGAAAACAAGGATGGTCTAATATTTTTTTCCGTGACTGTGTGGAGCTTTACTTACTTTATAGTTTAAATGTTTATTTCATTCATTAACTGTGAGATAATGTGGTATCTTTAAATGCTCAGCCTATTTCAATCCTTCTTTTTCTGCTTGTCATGACTCAGTTTGTGTTTCAGTGTCACTGTATGATCTGGACTTGTATTTCCTCATCATAACACACAGATTCTTTAGAATTTGATTAAAAGTTGTGTAGTTTGATGCATATACAGCAAGTTTTATGGTGGTTAATTGTTAGACTAGATTGAATTAGATTAGATAGAATTTATTTGACTCCTTGGGCAGAACCGTCAGGAAATTAACCCATAAAGACCCAAACAGCCACTGGTTACAAAAATCATCTACTGATCTAAAGTGTTTAATACCTGTTGATCCACTACTCCAATCAATATATGTAAATAATTGGTGTAAAATACAGTTGTTCATCTTTTCACGGTCATCAGATATGAACCATTTGGATGTTCAGAGGCGCCATAGTTACCATGGAAACACCGTCATCTTCTACAACATTGATTCACCAGTAAAACCCATGGAGTTGGATCAATGACAGTGGATGGACACACTGGGTTTACATTTAATTTGTTGATATCTTTGCTGAAGAAGTCACTTTTTCTTCAGGTTGGTCTGTTTTGATATAATAACCTTTGAATTTACTCTGAACTTTAATGAACTACAGAATCAATTAATTAAATATTTTTAAAAAAAAACATGATTTACGATGAAAAAACTCAAAATAAATAGGATAATATTATAATAAATGGTTATAAATCATCTTAGAATGGTCAAATAGAGAGAAAAATTCATTTAGGAACTGACACAAAAGTAGCACTGGGTCTTCATGGGTTAAAGTTCTAATAGCAGCACAACACCAAATGTACATATAAAAGAAATATTACAAGAAAATATCAATAACAATAACTATAAAAACAGTAATGAAAAAGTAGAGAATTGCATATTAGAAAATATTAATAGAAATAACAAAAAATAAAGTGGTAGTAATAATAATAAAAATGATATGTAACTAATTATGTTATACTATTAGAATATGCTAACAATACTATATATATATGTGTGTGTGTGTGTGTGTATCCTGTGTTAATCCTATAAATACATGTAAATAATTGGTGTAAAATACAGTTCTTCATCTTTTCATGGTCATCAGATATGACCCATTTGGATGTTCACAGGCTCCATAGTTACCATGGAAACACCGTCATCTTCTACAACATTGATTCACCAGTAAAACCCACGGAGTTGGATCAATGACAGTGGATGGACACACTGGGTTTATGTTCAGTTAATGAAATTTAGCTGAAAAAGTCACTTTTTTCCGTTTTCTGTGTTTTATTGTAATAGCCCATTCATTTACTAGGGCTAAAAACAAATTTTTTCATGTACTTTGATAAATGACACTTATGACAGTAGTTGGAGACACTTGCTTTATGTTAATTTTATGATTTTTTGCTGAAAAAGTCACTTTTTATTCCATTTTCTCAGTTTTGACACTTGAATATACTTTGATATTTTACCTGATCAGTAAGTTATATATAGGTAAAGAGCCAAAATATACAGAGGATTATATTATGATAAATGCTGATAATTCACTTAGGAAAGGCTAAAAATAGAGAGAATTTCCTTTTTTATGTAGTAGTGACAAATGACAGTGGTTGGAGATGCCATTTTTGTTCAGTTAATGACAGATTTTTCAGAAAATTTGGCTTTTCCTTCACTTTTCACTGATGTGACATTCTAACCTTTGAATTTACTCTGAGCTTTAATGAACATCTACATGATCAGTGAATTGAATATGAGAAAATACCTGATTTTAACTGAAAAAATGGTGATAAATAACTTAAATGTAGAGATGTTATATGACACAGAGTTTATTTCATGTACAGTAAATCTCACCGCTACATATTGTAACTCTACAGTCGGATTATTGTCTCGGTTTCTACAAATACTTCATCCATCTGCGTTTATATCTGTTGACAGACCAGAATGTTCTCTCTAATAAGAAAATCTATTCTGGAGGAGGCGGAATGCGACCCCGCTCACACCGGCTGACGTTAAAAGTTGGACGGCCCCTGGTGGAGCTGCTTTGGCTCCTCTTTATCAGGGATTTTCAGGCAGATAAGGTCACCACAACGAGGGTTTGATCGCCTTCCACCCGCTTCCTCTGACCGATGACTTGGCATTTGCATGTACACGATATGGACAAAAGTATGTGGACACGTTGAATTCAGGTGTTTCTTTTCTAACAGGGGTCTGGGATACAAAACAGTAATGACTAATGATATAATATAGTTTTATATTGGGATAAATATTATTACATTTGTTAGTTTGGTTTAAATTGTTATCTTTGTTTCTAAAATGCATCAGAGATGGTTTGGACTGAATTTCAACATTAATTTTGTTCTTTTTTTTTTATCAATGACTATGATTTTAAATGTTCTACCTCTAAATTTCTGAAATATTTTTCCTGCTCTGACTGTAAATAATCATTTTCTACCACAACTAACCATCTACTTTCTTCACATCTCACTAAGGAAGAAAAATCTCCCATCAAACTCTAAGGAAATATTGATGTTTATAAACTATATGGACAAAAGTATTGGGACATATTATCTCTACAGCTGTGAGATCTACTGTTCATGATGATTTGAGGTAAAGATATCAATATTTCCTTAAAGTCTAATGGTTTTTCTTCCTCAGTGAGATGTGAAGAAAGTAGATGGTTAGTTGTGGTAGAAAATTATTATTTACAATCAGAGCAGGAAAAATAGTTTAGAAATTTAGATGTAGAACATTTAAAATCATAGTCATGAATTTAAAAAAAAATCAATGTTGAGAGAAATTAAGTAAATTTAAACTAAACTGATTAATGAAATGATATTTATCCCAATATAAAACTATATTCTGACATTTATCATTATTGTTTTGTATCCCAGACCCCTGTTAGAAAAGAAACTCCTGAATTCAACGTGTCCACATACTTTTGTCCATATAGTGAATGTGTTAGGTGAGGCATAACTTCGATAAGCCTCGATGGGAACGGGACCCGACCTAGAGGATCAAAATAGCTCATCTAAGAGGAGCTGGAAGCCCAGGATGGAAAAAAGCTTCTAGTTCGTACTCATAACCCTCTCCTGTTGAATAATAAAGTGGTCAGTTCTGCTTCCCTGGCTTTGACTTTTCCACATTTCTCATCCCGGTTCCTCTTGTCTTCCCTCCGTCTGTCTAAGAATGTGCTTGATTTTGCTGCTGGGTTTTATTTTTGGGTATGTGAGGAACATATGGCGGATGACAAGCGTGCCCCCTGGTCCAGACCGGTGATGCAGCTGTTCAGACCCCCTCATGATGCTCATTTATGTGTCTGCAGGATGTAAAGTCTGCACATTCATTCTTGTGTGAGCTCACGGGTGTCATGATAGGAGATAAGAGGGGTCAAAGACGCAGATAAGAGGGAAACTGGTTAAGTAGGTGAGGGAACACTTAACATTTTTACCTCTGATAAATACGAGTGAGGAGCCAGAGGAGTGGGTTTTATCTACATCCTTTAGAGGAAACTGCAGTCTAAGAATACATGTATCCCCTCTGTCACCCCCTGCGACCCCCCATAGACATACTTCCTGAAGGATCCCGTGACATCATCTCTCAGGGACGCCTCCGGGAACAGCTGCACGACTTCAGGGTTATTCTGATTCTAATGATCGGCCATTTGGACGCTGTTTAAAACAACAACAAAGGCAGTTCAGACACAGAAAACACATGTCAATCTATGAAAAGAACATATTCAAAGAAATACATCCAGGTCGTCAAAGGTTAAAGGTTAATTCACTTTATTATACCCATGGGAAAGCTCAGTCTGTGTTTTACCCACATACACACAGAATCTAGCATTAGCATTAGCGATTAGCATTAGCACATTAAAGGTTAATTCACTTTATTATCCCTGTAGCAAAATGTATTGGTCTCTGCATTTTACCCATCCTAACACACATAGCACCTAGCTTTAGCGATTAGCATTAGCACATTAAAGGTAAACTCACTTTATTACCACTGTAGCGAAATTCTGTCTGCATTTTACCCAACCTAATGCACACAGCATCTAGCAATATCATTAGTGATTAGCATTAGCACATTAAAGTTTAACTCAAATTATTATTCCTGTCGCAAAATTTAGTCACTGCATTGTACTCATCCTAATTCAAACAGAACCTAGCATTAGCTTTAGCAATTGGCACTCGCACAAAATACTCACTTTATTATCCCTGTAGCAAAATTCAGTCTCTGCATTTTACTCATCCTAACACACACAGAATTTAGGATTTGCATTAGCGATTAGCATTAGCACATTAAAGGTTAATTCACTTTATTATCCCTGTAGCAAAATTTATTAGTCTCTGCATTTTACCTATCCTAACACACATAGCACCTAGCTTTAGCGATTAGCATTAGCACATTAAAGGTAAACTCACTTTATTACCTCTGTAGCGAAATTCCATCTGCATTTTACCCACCCTAATGCACACAGCATCTAGCATTATCATTAGTGATTAGCATTAGCACATTAAAGTTTAACTCACTTTATTTTTCCTGTCGCAAAATTTAGTCTTTGCACTGTATTCATCCTAATACAAACAGAATCTAGCATTAGCTTTAGCAGTTAGCACTCGCTCAATAAAGGTTAACTCACTTTATTACCCTTGTAGCAAAATTTAGTCTCTACATTTTACTCATCCTAACACACAGAGAATTTAGGATTAGCGATTAGCATTAGCACATTAAAGGTTAATTCACTTTATTATCCCTGTAGCAAAATTCATCAGGCTCTGCGTTTTACCCATCCTAATACACATAGCACCTAGCATTAGCGATTAGCATTAGTACATTAAAGGTTAATTCACTTTATTATCCCTGTAACTAAATACAGTCTCTGTATTTTACCCATTCTAATATACACAGCATTAGCATTGGCGATTAGCATCAGCACAGTGAAGTTCAGTCTCTGCATTTTACCCAACCTAACATATAACACCTAGCATTAGTGATTAGCATTAGCACATCAAAGGTTAACTCGCTTTATTATCCTAGTAACGAAATTCAGTCTTCATTTTACCCATTCTAATATGCACACGGTACCGACTATTAGCATTAGATATTAGCACTAGCGTTAGCACATTAAGGGTTAAAGGTTAACTCACTTTATTTTTCCCTTAGAAAAACTCAGTCTGTGTTTTACCCATCCTGGCACACATAGCATCTAGCATTAATTAGCATTAGCCTGTGGAAGGTTCTAAACCTAAGTTTGAATGTGTTACTGTGCAGAAGTCTTCTTTTAGTTTTGTTCTTTACAAATTAATATTAATTTACATACATATTAATTTGTCATATTAATTTGTGTGTATGCAGGTGTTGATTGAAAACGTAGAGAACAATGGTGTCATGTTACGTCTTTGTGTAGTTGAATGAAGTTGCACTTGAAACATAAAATCCATAAAGTTTATAAATTAGTGTATAGAATAGAAGAGAAGAATAGAATACAATAGAACAGAATCTTTATTGTTTTGCACAGTGCAACGAAAATGGACGCAATCCTTTGTGCAAAAATACAAGTGATAAAAGACTTAAAATGAATAATAAAAATAGATTAAAACAATAAATAATAATACTAAAACTCTAAAACACACACACTTCTGAAACTATTGCACATCTCTTTAGTACCATTCATTATCTTCACATATTGCACCCTTCAGTTCAGTAGGATTCAGTGCAGCATTGGCTCTGGGATAAAAACTGTTCCTTCATCTGTTTGTTCTTGACTTCAGAGTCCTGCTAGAATAAAGAAAACACTTCCACAACCCCAACCAACACTTCCGCTGACTGACCTTTACAACTGAACCTGCTGTACCGTCTTTTCTTTGTGCAGGTTCGCAGACGTAGCAAAGCGTGTCGAGCTGGACTGAAGGAGCATGATGAGCTGGTTGCCATTGACGACCACATGTGTGCAGAACTCAGTCATGCCCAGGCCATGAGCCTCCTGGACACACAGTGCACCACACTCAACCTGAGGGTGAAGAGGTCAGAGGTCACCCAGGTCACATCCCACATAACACCAACACCTTACAAACGTTTCCACATCCTTTTAACTGGTTGTGTATGTTCGCAGGACGCCGCCTGGATTTCACTCCTCATCCTGCTCGGGTCGTTCTGTATCGCCCCACTCCCTCATGAGGGCCCTGTCTCCGCCCCTGGATGCCCTACAGCCCCCCCACCACCATGGGGCGCCCACAGGCATCACCTCCCCCCCAGACAGCGAGGCGTATTATGGAGAAACAGACAGTGACGCAGACACACAGTCCCAACCACACCGCCGCCAACGCCGAACGCCTCCTCATGCACGGTCACCTGCACGATATGACAACCAAGAAGAGGAGGAGGAAACTTCAGAGATGAGCGGGTACGTCCAAAACACATCTAAGAAAACCTGGAGAAACTCTGGACAAATGTCTGTTTAGGACCAAAAATATGACACTAATATGGATAGTTTGGAAAATGCACAATTTCTTCTACATTTAGGCCTCACAAAAAACTGTATTCTACATTAAACAACAGATTTATAAAAAAAAAAAAAAAAGAAAAACTCAGTTTCTTTTCCATTGTAATACACACTGCGCTTAGCAGTTGCATTAGCAATTAGCATTAGCACTGGCTAATGTCTGTTTAGGACAAAAAAGAAAAGAACTATATTTTTAACTTCTGCTTTTGTTTCCTTTAAAACCATGATGATAGTATACAGCAAAAAATAGTTTAAACAGTTCAGGAAAGTCAGCATGTTGTATTTTAGCCAATTGAGGCCGCAAACATTTGATTATTATTATTATTATTATCATTATTATTATTATCATCATTTTTATTATACAGGTAATAAATACAGATATTAGTAAGAGCCCAGGGTTTTTTAAAAATTAAATTTACTGTATATATCCCACTGAATCTGAATACATTAATACAATATGTGGATGGATGGATGGATGGATGGATGGACAGTCCCACTGAATCTAAATGCTTAAATACAGTCTCTGGAAGTCTAGATTTGATCTCCATGTCTGTGATGTTCAGGGATGTGAAATAAAATGCATTATTTGATATTTTTGACCAGTTCCATCTCTGATCTCAGGTATGAAAGCGCCACAGACGCCACCGTCACCCTTCAGAGGCAGTGGGAGGGTCAAACCCCCGTCGGCGTCCCCCGTAGAGAGCTCATCTACCAGCCCCTGCAGACAGAGTGGGAAACACCGGCCCACACCCCCCACACCCTCACCCCCCACTCCCTGACCCCGACCCCGGACCAGGGCCTGGCGGAGGCAGAGGGGGAAGGAGACAGCGGCTTCCAGGAGGCAGGGGGCTGCGTGGGGCTCACCTGCCCCCCGTTGGTGTCTCCTGAGCGGGCAAAGGAGGCTCTGCTGCTGGGCTCTGGGAAGCAGCTGGTGCCCATGGTTGGGCCACAGCAGACACCGCTCAGCGATGAACTGACCACCACCTACATGGACAAAGCACGACAAGCAAGTGAGTAGAGGTCATTGAATGCATCATCACCTCAGAGACTGGAACTAATGTTAATGACACTGTCAGTCAGATCATTAGGTTTGAGAGTTTTTAAGTTATTAACCCATAAAGACCCAAACCTCCATCAACAACCAAAACCATCTACTGATCTAAAATGTTTAACAACTGATCCACTATTCCTATCAATACATGTAAATAATTGGTGTAAAATACAGTTCTTCATCTTTTCATGGTCATCAGATATGACCCATTTGGATGTTCAGAGGCTCCGTAGTTACCATGGAAACACTGTCAACTTCTACAACGGTGATTCACCAGTAAAACCCATGGAGTTGGATCAATGACAGTGGATGGACACACTGGGTTTATGTTCAGTTATTGATATCTTAGCTGAAAAAGTCACTTTTTCTTGAGTTTTCTCTGTTTTTGATGTAATAAGCTTCAACTTTAAATGAAAACCTACATGATCAGTGAATTAAACATAGGAAAATACATGATTCACATTGAAAAAACGCAAAATAAGGAAGATAATATTACAATCAATAGTGTTAAATCACTTAAGAAAAGATAAATATAGAGAAAAAAAATTTTTGGGAACTGCCACAAAAGTAGCACTGGGTCTTTATGGGTTAAACCAGATCAGTGAACGCAGTCAAAAAAAGCAGTGATGTAATAAAACTAAATACTTTTACAACTATACTTTTTATAACTGTGAGGTATTTATGTGAGTATTTCCATTTTCTGCAGCTTTATCTTTAATACTTCCCTACGTCTCAATCAAAAAACCCTGCCATCTCAGAAGACATTGTGTGTGGTTACTGATAGCTGAACCCTTTGCAGCTGAACTGTTGCTGAAATACGACTGAATTATCCTGATGTTATACTGTTAAAATGAGAAATCAAATTCAATGAAGCTGAAATAGCTTAAAGCAGAACACATTATAACACTAAAAAAAATACAATTAAAGGAGAGGCTGAAATTCTTTAAAGTAGGAAAATTTGCCAAAATGAAAAACTAAAGCTGAAGGAGCTAAAATAGTTTATGGTGACACACTGGCAAAGTAAAAGATAAAGTGAAAGGAGGAGCTTAAACTTTTTTTTTTTTTTTTTAACTTGTTCATAGTGAAAAACTAAAGTTGAAGAAGCTGAAATAGTTTAAGGTGAAACTCTGGTTGAAATGTAAAATTTAAAGCTGAAGTAGATGTTGAAGTATGTGAAAGCTGAGATGTTGTTAAATGAAAACATAAAGTTGAAATACATAATAGTATAAATTTAAAAAAAAAAAAGAAATAAAATGAATACAAAAAACCAAAAAAAGAAAAATATATCAATATAAAAAAAAAATCTAATAAATACACATACAGATATGGTCAAAGTGAAAAACTGACACTGAAGTTGAAATGGCTTAAAGTAAAATAATGATGGTTTGACGACAGAATGTGTTTGTTTGAACCCTCGTATTATCCTGGGGGTCAGTAGGCTCTGTGCACAGCCCCACTACTTCCTGAACTTCAGGCGGCTCCTTTATTTCCTGTCTGTCATTATTGGACACACTGATTAATCCAGGTGTGTCTGCTGCTTCTTGTTGTGACTACTGATTAATTAGACACACCTGGATTAATCAGTGTGTCCAATAATGACAGACAGGAAATAAAGGACCCACCTGAAGTTCAGGACGTAGTGGGGCTGTGCACAGAGCCCATCTGACGCTACTCAACGTTTATCATTCAGAAAAATAATTGTTGACTTTTATTTGCCTCATATTTCATGACTTTTCCTAATTTGATGGGGACAGCTGATTAAGCATAAAGTTATCATGATGATAGTTTTCTAATCTGCTCAACACATGTTGGACTCATTAGTGTTCCTCTGTGTGTGTGTGTGTGTGTGCGTGCGTGCGTGCGTGTGCGTGTGTGTGAATTGATATATGGGGGGGAGCTGTTCCCACCAGAGCTTTGATACTCCTGCTGCTGTGGGCATGTGGGAAACAACTTGACTTGTGAACTCCTGCCAAAAGGAGGAAGCCAATGTAGACATGGAGGTGATCACATCCAAGTCTGTCCAACTGCACATGCCTCCACTCTAAAATGATCATCTCAAGCATAATAATAATAATAATAATAATAATAAACAAAGTACCTGACACAAAAATTTGGTCAACAATTTTATGTAAATCATTTTCAGGAGGTAAATATCCCTGTGGTCAGACTGACCCCAGAGTAAAATGTGTTAGTAATATCCTCTTGAGACCCAGCAATGCATTTTTGTCCTCTGTAGGGGACAAAAGTAATAAAAAAAAACACTGTCCACTGCAAAGGACCTTCCATGAAATGTAAAATAAATACAAAAAAATAAAAATCTGTTTTAGAAAAACTGTTGGATTATGCCACTTCAAATCAAGACAATTATTTAATGAAAAAAGCCAAAACTTTTCCTTTCCTGGGTCTCAGGAGGGTATTTGAGGATAATAGGAGGGTTAAGGCTTTATTACCATCCATGCTGACCCAGCAGCTGGAGGACATGCAGTGGAACACAGGCGTCTAGCCCTGGTCCTCCAAAGTTATGCTGCATTCTAGAGTCCTAGGAGATGGGAAGTTTCTGATGTCCGACTCGGTCAAATGCATTGGAACGCCTGTCCGAGCTGGAAGTCCTAGGTGCAAAGTCGAGCCAGATTGAAATACCCCGACCTCACTGCAAAGTACAACTTGACGTCAACACAACAATGGCAAGTTTGCAATGAAAAGAAACTTTACAGTGTATAATTAGCTCATCCGTCATTTCGCTTCTTCCATCTCGTTTGTGTATATGAGAACACTGGACTGTCGACAGTCTGCGATCTCCATGTTTGTTGTTTATGTTCAACATGGATCACCTAGAATACTTTGAGGTTGGATGTACTCTACCCCCCAGGACTCTGGAATGCAACATTACTATCCTGCATGTTTTACATGTTTCCCTCCTCCAACACACCAGGGTTATTATCGTTAACAAAAACTGACGAAATGACAAAAACTAGAGTTGTAAAAACATTTTTGTTGACTGAAATAAATAAAAGCTACAATTAAAAGAAAAAAAAAAAAGATAACTAACTGAAACTGTATTGTGTGCTTACAAAACCAACTATAACGTATAAAAATTATGGATACAAATTCCCTTCGTTTTTGTCTTTGTCAATGTTGGATTGATATGAAATCGATTTATTTCCCTCAAGCAATTTTAGCTGCTGGCACCATATGATATTTAACGATCTGTCACTTCTCGTCACTTGTTGTTTAGAGTCAGCTTTTCAACTCTACCTGGAAACATGCAGACTAAAGTTGGGAGAAAACAGCAGAGTCCTGTCTGGGATTTATTTGAATTTGACAGTGAAGAAGAGAAAAGATATGAAGAAACTAAAACTAAACTAAAACTAAGCATTTAGAAAATAATGAAAAGTAATAAAAAACTAGCAAACCTGCTCTGAAAACTAATTAAAACTAACTGAATTAGAGACAAAAAAGTCAAAACTAAATAAAACTAAACTATAATGAAAAATCCAAAACCATTATAACCTTCCAACACACCTGATGGTCGTTATCAGGCTTCTGCAGAGCTGGATGACAGGCTTATTATTAGAATCAGGTGTTGGAAGAAGGATACATCTGAAACGTGCAGGATAGTGGCTCTGCAGGACCAGGGTTGGACCCCCCCGATCTAAAACATGCAGGGTAGTGGCTCTGCAGGACCAGGGTTGGACCCCCCTGATCTAAAACATGCAGGGTAGTGGCTCTGCAGGACCAGGGTTGGACCCCCCCGATCTAAAACATGCAGGGTAGTGGCTCTGCAGGACCAGGGTCGGACCCCCCTGATCTAAAACAGACAGGATAGTGGCTCTGCAGGACCAGGGTCGGACCCCCCTGATCTAAAACAGACAGGATAGTGGCTCTGCAGGACCAGGGTCGGACCCCCCTGATCTAAAACATGCAGGATAGTGGCTCTGCAGGACCAGGGTCGGACCCCCCTGATCTAAAACATGCAGGATAGTGGCTCTGCAGGACCAGGGTCGGACCCCCCTGATCTAAAACAGACAGGATAGTGGCTCTGCAGGACCAGGGTCGGACCCCCCTGATCTAAAACAGACAGGATAGTGGCTCTGCAGGACCAGGGTCGGACCCCCCTGATCTAAAACAGACAGGATAGTGGCTCTGCAGGACCAGGGTCGGACCCCCCTGATCTAAAACATGCAGGACAGTGGCTCTGCAGGACCAGGGTCGGACCCCCCTGATCTAAAACAGACAGGATAGTGGCTCTGCAGGACCAGGGTCGGACCCCCCTGATCTAAAACATGCAGGACAGTGGCTCTGCAGGACCAGGGTCGGACCCCCCTGATCTAAAACAGACAGGATAGTGGCTCTGCAGGACCAGGGTTGGACCCCCCTGATCTAAAACATGCAGGGTAGTGGCTCTGCAGGACCAGGGTCGGACCCCCCTGATCTAAAACGTGCAGGGTAGTGGCTCTGCAGGACCAGGGTCGGACCCCCCTGATCTAAAACAGACAGGATAGTGGCTCTGCAGGACCAGGGTCGGACCCCCCTGATCTAAAACATGCAGGATAGTGGCTCTGCAGGACCAGGGTCGGACCCCCCTGATCTAAAACAGACAGGATAGTGGCTCTGCAGGACCAGGGTCGGACCCCCCTGATCTAAAACAGACAGGATAGTGGCTCTGCAGGACCAGGGTCGGACCCCCCTGATCTAAAACAGACAGGATAGTGGCTCTGCAGGACCAGGGTCGGACCCCCCGATCTAAAACAGACAGGATAGTGGCTCTGCAGGACCAGGGTCGGACCCCCCTGATCTAAAACAGACAGGATAGTGGCTCTGCAGGACCAGGGTCGGACCCCCCGATCTAAAACAGACAGGATAGTGGCTCTGCAGGACCAGGGTCGGACCCCCCGATCTAAAACAGACAGGATAGTGGCTCTGCAGGACCAGGGTCGGACCCCCGTGATCTAAAACAGACAGGATAGTGGCTCTGCAGGACCAGGGTCGGACCCCCCTGCAGTAGAACACATGTCTGTCTCCCTCTAGTGGTGATCTGGTCACACTTACAGGCTGGCAGGCGGTGAGGTGACATATACCAGATCTGTGCAGAGTTATTCCACCTCCCCCCCCCGTCCTCCGTCCGTCAGCCCTCTGTCTCCTCTATCTCCTCTGTCAGTATTCAGAGTATTCTGTATTTATAGTCTTTGAAGCTCCTGATGGACAGACTGGACGCAGAGCTCACAGCTGAATATGCACCGTGGGCCATGAGGTCAGCAGACAATCACCTGGAAATGAGAACCCTTGTGTTTTTATTACAATAAAGTAGGCTTTGTATATTTACAGAGGAAGTGGTCACCTCCACAGATTTTGAAATGTTTTTTTTTTTATAGATGACAGGTGTCAAACATGCGGCCCGTGGGTCTAAACCAGTCCACCAAAGGGTCCAGTCTGGGCCGTTGGAGGAATCTGTGAAATGGGCTCTTCTATGAAACTGGTCCTAAAAGCAGGACAGAGGGGCTGAAAATTCAAACCGGATGTAGATGAATGTTATGAAGCAAGTTTGGAAGCACTTTGGTTCTATTTTGAAAAGAAATATTTACCGAGATAAAAGAGAAACTATTTTTCAGACAAAACGCATTTTTATTTGACGCACATTGTCTGTTAAATGACTTAAAATAAACATCTATGAGTTTTAGTTTGAAGAAAACCTGATGATTCCATAATACACATGTGTGATAGAGCCCCAGGAAGAACATTAAAGCAACTAAGTGACATCTAGTACAGTTTAATTTAGTAGACTTAAAGACCTAAAACAACTAAAAGGTGCAATATTTTAAATTATGACCAAAAAAAAAAAAAAAAAAAGAATATAATAATAATAATAATAATAATAATAATAATAATAATAATAATAATAAGATGAGCAAAAATGCAAATTTGGGTAAAAATTAAATGACATTTTTCATTACATAAATTGGTTAAAATTTCATCAATAAATAACATAAATATATTAAATATAGCTTAATGTTGCATAACATTAGTAAATATGGCCTCTATTATTATATTATTATAATTTATTTGTTCAGTATTAATCCACCAAAGTGTGAGTTTTCATTTTATTTTATTGAACTGACTCATTTCAGTTTAATTTTTGGTGCAAAAAAACTTGATTTAAAAAACTGAAAAAGCAGAATGTAAATATAATTATTATCAAATCTATTTCTTAAAGGTTCAGTTATATATTTTGTGGTATCTGTGTATTCATGAATCTTTAAGTTGCCTGGTATTGAATCTCAGTATTTAACTTTAAAGGTTCATTGAGTTTTTTGGGCGCAATCTGCAACTTCACCACTAGATGTCGCTAAATATCACACACTGAACCTTTAAACAGATCTGACTTTAGTGTATGTTTGTTTTTTATTTAGTACTGATGTTTCTGAAAGTTGTTTCTTTTCATCTCAGTTCAAATCACACCTTCGTTGCTAGTTTTCGTTTCAGCTCGAATGCTAACAATCCCATATTCAGGTGGAATACAGTGTGTATACATGGGTGTAATGTGAGAAAGGGCAGGTCTCTGGCCGCTCTAGTGCACATTCTTCCTACAGTAAAGCTCTAAACTAAGTCTGTTCAGCTTCTGCTGTTGGAGGACACGGCTCTGATTACGGCAACATTCATTCAGATGAAGTCATTGACAACAGTCAGAGCATAGACATTCACTCTGCTCAGCCATTATTGTCTAACTGAAATACTATGTTAACCCCAGCACCTTAAAAAGAACAAAAACACCTTATCTTTAGCCCATGAATCATCCATAAAGCTCTTAAAACTGCTTTTAACTTGTATAGAAATATAAATAACTGGACTGATTTATGCTGAATACACATTTCACTGTCAGTATCAGATTATTTTTCTGTGGTTTTTTTTTAGATTTTCATGTTTTATTTACCTAAACACTGATTAGTCTTTAAAGCTGTTCGATGTAGTATTGATTTTCCAAACTCTCACCAGTAGGGGTCAGTCTGGTACCAGAACACATTTAGAACCAAAACCACCAAAGAATCAATGCTAACCAATGTATTATGGTGTCATCAAGTTTTCACTCAAATAACACGGTTTTATAATCTTTACATCAGCTGATAGTTCACATTATAGCTCTGTTAGCTTAGCTCTGTTAGCTTAGCTCTGTTTTTAGACTGAAAACAGCCACAGTAAAACCACTAATCACCTCTGTTTTCTGGGTTGGGGTTATTATGTAGCATTAAGATATATTCAACATATTTATGTTACTGATTGATGACATTTTAACCAGTGCATGTAATGAAAAATATTATTGAATTTGTACTAAATATGCATTTTTGCTCATCTTTTCTTGCATACTTTTAAATATTGCACCTGTTAGTTGTTTTAGGTCTTTAAATCCACTACATTAAACAGTACTAGATGTCACTTTGTTGCTTTGCGTTTCTTACTGGGGCTCTATCACACATGTGCATTATGGAATCCTCAGGTTTTCTTCTTCAAACTAAAACTCACAGATGCTTATTTTAACAGTTGCTCAAATAACACTGTGTCTTATAATCTTCACATCAGCTGATAGTTTACATTATAGCTCTGTTAGCTTAGCTCTATTAGCTTAGCTCTGTTTTTAGACTGAAAACAGCCACAGTAAAACCACTAATCACCTCTGTTTTCTGTTTGGTTTGTGTTGTCAGTAGCTGAACTAAAGATCTGTTTGAATCCAACAAACACGGTCAGAACTGTCACAGTTTAGTCTGAACCAACAGATGAAAATTTAGCAAAGATAAGAACATCCCATAATGACTTTATAACTTCATAAAAATCAGAATCAAACTCACACGTGTTGAACAAACGCTGCCATTTCAGCATCAAACTCCATTCTTTACATTCAGTGAATGAAACAACAGCTTCTATTTTTATCACTTCTTTGTCTGTGAAAGTTGTTTCTTATGGTTCTCATCCCAACACTCTAATGATAATTTTAGCTCAAATTTGGCTAGTCAGCTGTTTGTTTTCATCGTTGACACTATCTTGCTTGTCACTACATTTATTTATTTATTTTTTTTTAACTCTGAAAGTTATTTATTTCCTAGCACTTTAATGGTAATTTAAACTCAGTTAGTGTTAGTTTTCATCAACCTTGTTAGACCGACAGTGACTCACTACTCCCTCTAGTGGTCACATAAATCCCCTGGCCCATCACTGGAAGTATATTCATGTAACCCATGAAGACCCAAACAGCCACTGGCAACTAAAACCATCTACTGATCTAAAATGTTTAATAACTTCTGAACCACGCAATTTATTAATGCATGTAAATAATTGGTGTAAAATACAGTTCTTCATCTTTTCATGGTCATCAGGTATGACCCATTTGGATGTTCAGAAGCTCCGTAGTTACCATGGAAACACTGTCATCTTCAACAACATTGATTCACCAGTAAAACCCATGGAGTTGGATCAATGACAGTGGATGGACACACTGGGTTTATGTTCAGTTAATAAGAGATTTAACTGTAAAAGTCACCTTTTCTTCAGTTTTGTGTGTTTCTAAAATAATAAACTTCAACTTTAATCTGAGCTTTTAATAAGTTCTAGATGATCAGCAAATTAAATATAGGAAAATACCAGATTTACACTGAAAAAACACAAAATACAGAAGATTATATGATAATAAATGGTCATAAATAACTTAGGAAAAGTTAAATATAAAGAAAAATTAATTTGGGAACTACCACAAAAGTAGCACTGGGTCTTTATGGGTTAATATATAAAACTTAACAGCTCTTTATTCTAAACACTCTAATGCAGTGTTTTTCAACCTTGGGGTCAGGACCCCACATGGGGTCACATGAAATTTCTAGTAATTGATTAAAATAAAAAACAGCTTACGAATAAAAAATATATGTTGAGCTGACAGAGACAATCACAATCCATATCAGACAATCTGCATCTAAAACTGCAGTACAGTGATTCTGTTTATCTGTCAAATGTTCATTGTGGTCAGTTTCAGATGCTGCAGCTCTTTCATAATTCATAGTTTCAGTTCTTGTTTGTTCAGTTTTAATTGTCCTCCTTGTAAATCCCAGCTGGACTGACTGGACAGATCCTGACCAAGGAAAATCACATTCTCACTTTGTGCAGTAATCTACACCTGGATTTACTGCCTCTGTCCACAGTAATATACATTATATAGACTAAATGTCATTTAAATTAATGTTTATTTGCAACATAATATAGCAAACTATTACATGATCAAAAACAAATTAATTTTTGCAAAAATAAAGTTTAAAAAAAAATTGTGATGTTAACCCTTTCAAGCATGAAAATGAAAAAAAAATTATCTAGATTTTTTTTTAGATTGATTTTATTACTCAAAATTAGGCTAAAGTTGAAATGCATTTTGAACTTTAAAAAAAGGCTTTTTTAAGAAGATATTTAATATTTCAGTTTTGGCTTTTTTTTTTATTAAATAATTGCCTTTACTGGAAAAATCATGATGCAATATTTTTTTCAGACACATTTTTAAAAATCTTGATGGAATGTCCTTTGCAGTGGACAGCTGTTTTTTGTTTGTTTTGGGGTTTTTTTTGTATAAAGATATGACTCCTGTCTACAAACGTAGACAGAAACCCATAGCTGGGTCTTAGGAGGATAACGTTATGAGATCACAGAGCAGTCCAAATTCTAAAAGTAAGAGGACACTTCTGTTCGTTGTACTGCTTAGGGTCTATAGAGGGGAAACCCATGGGGTTTGGAGAACATTGCCTTTAGAACCCTTTGGAAAATGAGCTTAAACTACGTGTCCACAAATGTAGATGTCATGCATGAAAGGGTTAAAATGGGGTCATGAGTCAAAAAAGGTTGGAAACCACTGAGATAAATGGTCATAAATAATTTAGGAAAAGTTAAATATCAAGAAAAATTCATTAGGGAAGTGCCACAAAAATAGTACTGGGTCTTTAAGGGTTAATATATAGAACTTAACAGTTCTTTATTCTAAACACTAATGAGAATTTTAGGTTATTTTTTTAAATATATGAAAGTAGAAATTCTACATATAGACCCTTCAGATTAAAAATGATCCAACTTTTTCAACTTAATCTGACCTGAAAGACTGAAACATAACGTTGCTGAGTTGTGTGTCAGTTGTGTGTTTGTGACCGGGCTTTGGTTAATAACCTATAATTGGCTTCATGTAGTCACACACACACACACACACACACACACACACATATACAGTGGATGACAGTGGTGTCTAAATATCCCCCTCTGAGGGCTCTTCCCGTCCTTGTCGGTGTGCGACAGGGCCTGGACAGGTGTTTGATGCCTGTCACACAGACAGGAATAGTGGGTTGACATCATGTAGTTGCTTTGGGTCGTCGGACGCAGACAAAGGTCGTTCCGTGGGCTGTGGCCTGAGAGACGAGGTGGACGCTGGGCTCGGCTCCTGTCCACTCCACTCCACTCCTGTCCCGGTGTGAGCGTGGGCGTGGGAGGGTCTGAGGGAGGTTAAGGACACAGCGGTAGACTATTGTGAGATGAGGCATCTCACATCTCCTTCAGGTTCAGACTTGAGTGGACGAACGGTCCAGACTGTTGGCAGAGGTAAGACTCCACTTCAAGTCGTACTGAACAGTTGAATAGTTTGAGTTTTGGATGTTTGTCTTGTGCGGGGGCTGTTGTGGAGATTTATTATTTAATTCTAGTGTCCAGATCTGTATATGTATATGTGTAAATTAGAAAATATATTCCTTTTTTAAAATTGTACAGTTCTTTTTTTCCAAGAAGCAATATTTTAAGCAGAAAACACACAACTACTGTACACAGACTAGTATCTGTAGAGTCTGGTTTTGACCAACTCGATATGTAAAGTGTCATGAGATAAGTTTTGTTATGATTTGACACTATGTAAGTAAAATTTGATTTGATTTGTATTATTAACAGTAAAACGTATCTAATGTATGATGGGTTAAAGTGGTAATTTAGCAGTAAAATAGTTCCTGAAAGTTTCTTACTCTTAAATATCATCGTTGTCAGGCGGAAACCCCATAAGTACATTTTTGTCTTTTTTTTTTCTTGTCATAAAATGATTCTATTAGTCAGTCTTCATGTTTTAGAAATATTTAACCAATGGCACTTGCTGCACACTTGTTACTTTATTTATTATTGCTTTTTTGCCATTTTTAGTCACTAACAGATTTTTCTATAGTTTTTAAATCCTTAAAAAAAATTATTGTATTTGATGTATATTGTCTTGTGCTGCTGCACATTTGGGGGATCAATAACGTATGTCTTATTTTATTGTATCTTATCTTATTTTATCTTATCTCATCTTTTGACAGGTGTTCAAAACACCATGTGACTACATCTTTTAACTCCATTCATTTATTTAGAATATACATACTTTTTCCAGTTTCCTGAAAAATAACCATTTTAGACATAAGAGGTTTCCGCCTGACAGCAATGATATCATGTTTTGGATTATGTTTGAGCTCATTTGAAGCTCATGCCATGTTTCACACATGAGCTGTTTATAGCTCAGATACTTAGGAGGATGTACTAATGCTCCATTGTATGTAAAGTAAGAACTCATTGTGCAGTAAAATGATCCCTGTGAGTGTTTTAGTTTAATATATGAACTTTTTAAAACTTTTTAGAGTGTTAAAGATAGTGATTTAAGAAGAAATGCATCATATTCTATAAAAGCGTCATGTTTGTCACCATTTCAGCTTTGTAATGATGACTTTTGTGTATAAGGGTGTATTTAGTTTATAAAAGATGCACATTTCCTTTTGGGAAGAAGATGAAAAACTGTGATCTGAAAAGTAAATAATAAAATACCTGGATAAAATGTAAACCTTTGAGTAAAGTACAAGATTTGTAGCGGGTATCACTAAAAAGTCAGCTTTTCATGAGCTCAAAAATGAAAAGGAAAAAGACTGTATGGGTTTCAATCCATTTATTATTTTACAGAAAATTATAAATGTCTTTGTTGGCATGACATGTGCCGTATAGATTCAATAAAAAAGGCACATTTTGGGGTTGAACATTCAATATTTGTAGCAGTGGAATATAATGGAGTAAGTATAAAGTTGCAAAAAAACTCAAATGTTCATGCAAAGTTCAAATAATTTACAGCTGTAATGGAGTAAAAATTAGCTTCTGGGATGTAGTGGAGACAAAGAATAAAGTTGAATAAAATGGAAATATTCAAATTAAGAGCTGGAACCTTTTGATTTGTAAGTAAAATGCTGATATTAAAACTAGCTCTGCTTAAAATACATGAATATTTTACAGTCCACTGCCAATTATGAGTGTGAATCCCACGTTAAAAGGATTTCAACTGTAAAAATGTGTATGGGATGGTGTAATAGTGGGTCCAGTCGACTCGATTTCACATGTAACATTCGTGTAAGGTGAGGTGAGATCATAAAAAGCCTCAAATAGCCGCGTCGCAGCGACAGTGATAGAACCTTCCTGGTGTGTGTGACTCAACTTTGGAGAGCAGCAGGAATTCTTTGTTCTAAATCCTCCACACACTCTCCTGTCTGTCAGGGGTAATCCTCATCCCAGGCCCTCGCTGTGATAATACTGGAGAAATCAGCCTGGCCCCGGCACAGCCGCCACGCCGCTTCATGCATTGTTATTGTTATTATTCGCAAATCCCGTCACTGTTTTTCCGCGTCTTTGTCTCTGTTGAACCTGTTTTTCTTTTCCCCTCGTGCAGAGCTCCAGCGTGGGGAGAGTCTGGTGGAAAAACAAGTGAAAGAAGCTCGCACTAAATGCAGATCTATCGCCTCTCTGCTGACGGATGCTCCCAACCCCAACTCTAAAGGGGTGCTTATGTTCAAGAAACGCCGCCAGAGAGCCAAGAAGTACACGCTGACCTGCTTCGGCAAAGCTGAGGGCGACCGAGGGGGGGACACAGAAGGGGAGACGGGAGGGGAGACCGAGGAGGAAGGAGGAAGTTCCATTCTGAGTGGCTCCGAAGTTGACGAGGAGGGATTTTCGGCGTCTTTTGACCCCACGTGGGATAGCGGTTACTTGGACCTGCTGGACAGGAGGAGCTCCGCCTGCCCGTCCACCACGCCGACCACTCCAACTACTCCGACAGCCAATCACAGCCCAGGCCTGGACTTATCTTCGACCTGTCAGACTCCAGGACTTTTGGGTTCCGTCAATCAAAGCCCCAGATTGGAGGCTCCGGTCGTCTCGGCCTATCAGGGCGTAAAGCTGGAGAACGGCACCACGAAGCAGCCGATCGCCACCTTTAACCCTGCGCATATGTCTCCTCCAGCTCTGGCTCTGTCCAATGGGGGGTCTGTCGCTGTCAGCCGGGCGAGCGTCGTCCTCAGCCCGCCCCCTCCCAGTCAAAACGGCAACGCCAATCTAAATCCCAACCCTAATGTCACGGACTCAGACCTGAACAGCAGCTTCGGTCCAAACCTCGGCGTTCTGAACCGCACCGCCCGCCCCTTCGCCCCCGGTTCGACCTCCTCACGAGGAACCGTGACCTCTGTCATGTTCCGGCCCCCCCAACCAAAACCCCTAATCACACCAGCCAAACCTGTGGCAGCTGTTTCCATGGTGACCATCTCACCTACTTGCCACTCGTCAAGCCCGGATGCGAAAAGAGCCGTGTCTAGCACCTCCTTGTACATCCCTCCGAGAAATAACAACTCATCTGATCACACCCCCCCCTCTGTCCACTCACCCCCCTCCTCTCTGTCATCCACATCTTTGTCTCAGTCCACCACAAACCCACCCACGTGTCCTCCCCAGGCCTCCATACACGCTTCACCTGCTCAGCCCTTCTATCCTCCACCCCCACATCCACTGACCTCTCAACCTGCCCCCAACTATCCATATCTGTCGACTGGCATGGCCCCTCCCACCCCTCAGCCGCATCTCCCTGAACCGGTCCAGGTGTCCACGCAGCCTCCTCCGTCTCCGTCCGTCAACCCTTACATCAACATGACAGGTGCGGTGACTCCTGGTCCCCACGCTTCCATGGCAACCGCATCTCCTACCCCAGATTCCCTGGCAACACGCGAGCAACGCATCTCAGTCCCCGCCGCTCGCACCGGCATCCTCAACGATGCCCGTCGCCGTAGCAACAAGAAGCCAATGTTCTGCGCCGTACAAAACAGGGATGTGTCGCCAAACCCGGCTTTGCTGTCGATGGTCCAGAACATGGATGACCACTTCGTGAGGGGCTCAGGGGCCGGACCGAGCGGGGATACCGGGCACGAGTCGGGGCCTGAGGAAGACTGGCTGAGATTAGGAGCTGAAGCTTGCAACTTCATGCAGGCTCAGCGGGGCTCCAAACCGCCCCCTGTGGCCCCCAAACCCCAGGCTCCGCAGGTGCCGCAGTTCGCAGGAAAAGGAGGTCAGCTGTTCGCCCGGAGGCAAAGCAGGATGGATCGCTACGTGGTTGAGCGGTCGCCCTCAGTCGCCGCAGCTCCGTACTCCCCCGCCCAGACCCGAGAGCCCTCACCTACACCCTCCCTCCCTGCCACCTGGAAGTACTCGTCAAACATTCGAGCTCCGCCTCCCATCAGCTACAACCCCCTCCTCTCTCCCTCCTGCCCCCTGAAGGCTCAGAAGAAGACTAGCGCCCCCAAATCTGCTGGATCTAAAGGACAGAAGTCGGGCATCAAACCTGTGGACGTTCTGAGCCACCAGCCCTACCAGCTCAACTCGTCTTTGTTCAGCTATAGGGGCGGGGCTCCACAGGATCCCTCCTATCAGCAGCAGCAGCGAGGAATGACAGGCAGCGTCCAGAAGACGGCGCGAGTGTACGAGGTGAAGCGTTTCTCCACGCCACCTCCGACCACGACGGGGCCGGCCCTAAAGGTCATCGTCCCGCGGTCGGCCACCACGCTCGGCGAACCGCTGTGGCGCTCTGACCTCACGTCCCCGCCCCCCACGGCTCCCTACCAACCCCAGTGGGACTCCTCTCCTCTGTCCCCGCCCCCTCCTGCACCCAACGCCCCTCTCCCCCAGCTCCCCACCTTCTCCTCCGCCCACGGTCCAGTCCAACCCCCAACTTTCTCCCACCTCCAGCCCCCCGGGCCCCCACAGGCCAGCAGGCAGTTCAAGAGCACCCCAGACCTGAGTCCACTGGGGCCTTCATGTGGGCCCCGGCAGGCGGCCTCCAACACCCAACCGTCCCGGGTCCCCAGGCCGAGGTTCAGCACCTCCAACCTGGGTCTGCAGCCCAGCGTCTGGCGTCCTGGCTCCACCCTGCACTGAAAGGTTACCGTTCAGACCTCAGACACAAGGGGCTGATGGGAACATGGAGGATGATTCACATAAATCTGTTTTCAGCACCGGTAATGACGTTTTTAAGCGTTGCTGCTTTGAAAAACACCAGCCAAATATTTTATCCTTATATCACTTTAGATCGTCCACATATGTAACACATTTTCTAACATTTTGACTCATTTATGTGATGTTGTTTTAGGGCCATTATGGGTAAAATAAATAAAGGTTTTTCGCAAATTTTACTTCACAATGTATCGAGGGAAAATGTCTTTCGACCAAACCAGTTCCACATTCAGCCCAATATGGTTTCAAGTGGGTCAGACCAGTACAATAATAAAAGAATAACATATAAATAGTGTTAACTCCAAACTTTTCTTTATGTTTTACACTGAAAAAAGTAAAAATATAGGATGAAAATGTTTACATCTACAAACTATGCTTTAAATAATGTAAATAATGTGAGCAACCTGAAATTTATTTAGAAAAATAACAATATTCTGCCTCAGTTTATCATTTACACATATATATTATAATGTACAGATCACAGTGGATCTACAAATACACAAAATATTTAATAACAAGCAGAATATTGGTACAATTGATCTTGTTTTTCTTAAATTTTAATCCGTTCATGATGCATCCGTTATTTCGATTATTCACATCTTATTGTGAAAAGATAGTTTATAAATGTAAACATTTTCATGATGAAATTTTCCTTTTTTCACATTAAACCAAAGAAAATGTATAGTTGTCATTATTTATAGGTTGTTATGATAGTATTTACTTGAGATCATATTCTTCTATACGTAAACCCTGAACACCCTGACACCCCTGCTTCAGATCATCCACATATGTGATAAGTTTTGATTAATTTATTACAGGTTAAATAAACAAACAAACAAATAAACATTTTCCTCAAATTTTACTTTACTTTTACTTTTTTCTACTAAAGAATATTCAAGTTTTTTCTCATAAATCTCCCATTTTCTCCCATTAATTGACTCCTTAACCCCCTAAGACTGTGGAAATGTCAGCAGAATACCAGCTTTTTTTGTTTTTTATTAAATAAGTGCCTTTATAGGAAACATCATGATGCAACAGGTTTTTCAGATGTAGTTTTTAAAATTTTTATGGAATGTCCTTTGTGGTGGACAGTTTTCTTTTCTTTTTTTCTCTTTTTTTGTATAAAGTTGTGAAACTCTTGTCCACAGATGTGGACAGAAAACCCATAGCTGGGTCTGAGGAGGTTCAATGTCCAAGAATAACTAGGCTTTTTTTGTTCTGTAAATTTGCGACACCTTCCTCCGATGGCCCTAATACTCCATCGTAGATTTATTCAGCACATTTGGTGATAATTAAAGGGAACACTGTTTTACAAGGTGTGAGAAAAACATGTTGCAAAAAGTCTTGAAAGGGCATTGAAATGTAGAATGAAAACTGACGAGATGAAGAAGGACAGATGTGTAAATATTGTGTCGAACGATGAAGACCTGAGGATGTGATGAAGAGAAGTTTGTGGAGAGAGAAAAGCAGGAAAAGGCTAAAAAAGGAGACGTTATATATATATATACAGTATATATACATATGTACACTATATGGACAAAAGTATGTGGACATGTTGAATTCAGGTGTAACAGGGTCTGGGATACAAAACAATAACGATAAATGTAATATTGGGATATGTATTAAACTCTAAGGAAATATGTTTATAAATGATATGGACAAAAGTATTGGGACACATCATGTCTACAGCTGTAGGATGTCCTGTTCATGAGGATTTGAGATAAAAACATCAATATTTCCGAAAGTTTAATGAGAGATGTGATGAAAGTAGATGGTTAGTTGTGGTAGAAAATTATTATTTACAGTCAGAGCAGGAAAAATATTTTAGAAATTTAGAGGAAGAACATTTAAAATCATTCATGGATTTAAAAAAAAAAAAAAGATAAAGAAAAACTGATAAAGAAATTCAGTCAAAACCATCTCTGAGGCATTTTGGAAGCAAAGATAATTTAAACTAAACTAACTAATGTGATGATATCTATCCCATAATATAAAACTATATTCTGTCATTAGTCGTTATTGTTTTGTGTCCCAGACTCCTGTTAGAAAAGAAACACCTGAATTCAATGTGTCCACATACTTTTGTCCACATAATGTAAAAGTTCATCAGGTTTAAGGACGATTCAGAAGCAAATAACAGACACATTACAGTCGATAACAGCAGTGATTGATCTGTTTTTGATGAGTAAAGTGTCTTTATAATGTTTGATTTCCACTTATGAACAACAGGTTTAACCCATAAAGACCCAGTGTTACTTTTGTGTCAGTTCCCAAATTAATTTCTCTCTATTTAACCTTTCTTAAGTGATTTATCCCCACTTATTATAATATTATCCTCTGTATTTTGCATTTTAAAGTAAAAAACAGGTATTTATCGATACTCAATTTACTAATCAGTTAGAATTTCATTAAAGCTCAAACTGAAGTTGATGGTTATTATATAAAAAACAGAAAAAGTGTCTTTTTCAGCAAAATGTCTCATTATTTGATCATAAACCCAGTGTGTCCATCCACTGTGAAAACTGAATTTCTCTTTACTTTTAACCTTTCCTAAGTGAATTATCAGCATTTATTATAATATAACCCTCTGTATTTAGCATATTTTAGATATTTACAGATATATAACTAACTGATCAGGTAAAATATCAGAGTATATTCAAAACTGATTATATCAGAACAGAGAAAACGGAATTAAAAGTGATTTTTTTCTGTAAAATATCATAAAATTAACATAAAACAAGTGTCTACAACTACTGTCATTCGTGTCATTTATCAAACTACATGAAAAAATGACTTTTTAGCCCAATAAATGAAAGGGTTATTACAATATGACACAGAAAATGGAATAAAGAGTGAGTTTAACAAAAGAAAAAAAAAAATCATTAACTGAACATAAACCAGTGTGTCCATCCACTGTCATTGATCCAACTCCATGGGTTTCACTGGTGAATCAATGTTGTAGAAGATGACAGTGTTTCCATGGTAACTACAGAGCTTCTGAACATCCAAATGGGTCATATCTGATGACCATGAAAAAATGAAGAACTGTATTTTACACCAATTATTTACATGTATTGATAGAATTAGTGGATCACCAGGTATTGAACAGTTTCGATCAGTAGATGTGGATGTTTGGGTCTTCGTGGGTTAATAATGTTTCATACAGATGTTGGCTGATAAGTGTTAACATTAAGGAAAAAACTGCAGGATGAGATGAGGCGTGAAATGTGCAAATGTCACTTGTATTTTTCCAGTTTGGATCGAAATCATGCATCGAATATCTGGTCGTGTATGTGGTTGTATTTGTGTGTTTTCAGTAACGAGTGTGTTTTTGTCTTTTTGTAGTCACACTCTGCTGCGGTGTGTGTGTGCTTGTGTTTGCTGTAGTTTTGTAGTTTTTTGTTTTTTTTTTCCACAGCTGTCATGAAGAAGGGCCGGTTTTAAACTAGCCGTGATTTCTGATCTGTTGATATGAAACAAGAGCGGTCTGTTTAGCTGTGATTCTTCTCCTCGGAGACATGAGGCCGAATAAAAATAGACATGACTCACCTCAGCTGTCATTCGGTTTCTTCCTGTGTCACCGACGTCACCACCCACTCCCACACCGACCCTCGAACCCCCCCACCCCACCCACCCCCCTTCATCCACCTTCCACTTTCTCCACCTGTGCTTTCACTTCTTTTCAGCTGCTTCTTGATTCTCATAAGTAATATTATTAGGATCAGACCAAAAGTACAGATGTTAAACTCTGTCCTAGTTTTTATTTGTTATTATTATTATTATTATTATTATTATTATTATTATTATTATTATTAATAATAATGATAATAATAATAATAATAATAATAATAATAATCGGGCCGGACCAGTAAAATAATAACATAACCCATAAACAAGTGGCTCCAGGCACAAGTGGTTTTGGCATCAATCTGCTCTTTCATCCACATTTAATATTTGTTAAATATAAAATTATACATATGCCAAGTCTGAAGTAAATTGAAACAAAATTTATGTTTTTATAAATATTTGAATTTACGTCCATTATAAGTGAATTGGAAAAGAAAAAAAAATTCAAAATTTGACAAAAAATTACAAAAACAAGCTATTATTTAGATATTTTGCAGAATGATGTCTAAAATGAATCTCTATATCTCTGCAACATTTTAAGTAAATCGAGTTAAAGTTGAAGTTTTAATAGTAATTTCAAACTTTGCCCATTGTAAGTAAATGGGGAAAAATTGTTTAAAAATTCATAAAAATTTTTAACTTTGACCTTCTTTTCCCAAAATTTAATCACATCTATTCTGGGTCACTGGCAATCTATAAACCCAGTCTGGTATGAAGTCAACCAATAGTTTTGCTGCTAGAGTCTTAATAAACAAACAAAGAAACAAACAAACTGAACCAAAAACAAGTGGTTCCAGGCACAACAAGCCCCGCCCCTCACACATATTGTAGCTTATTTTGGCATCGATCCAGCTGATGTCATCATGTCTATGTGTGCGCTGATGTCAGCGTATCAGATGCCTCTATATATGTACCAAGTTTGAAGGAAATTGAAACAAAATTGATGTTTTTATAGACATTTGAAATTTGGCCCACTATAAGTAAATGGGAGGAAAAACAAAAGAATTTAAAAATTCATAAAAAACTGGAAGTTTGACCTACTTTTCCCAAAATGTAATCATGTCTATTCTGGGTCTATAAACCCAATTAGGTATGAATTTAAGTAATAGTTTTGCTGGTAGACTGTTAACAAACAAGCAAACAAACAAACAAACAAACTGAATACCCCTTGCCACCCCTTTGGGGGGCGGGGTAATAAATAAAAATGAATAATATTTAAAATCTAAAAAAAATATATTATTATTATTACTAAAAATAATGATAAAATAAATTATAATAATAACATATTATTAAAAATAATAATATGACGTGATAATAATAAATAGATAAACATATGAAACCAGAGATGTGATCATTTTAATTTGATTTAGTACAAAAATATTCAATTCCACCTTTAAATGTTCATATTTTCAGCTTATGTTTCACCTTTTCTAGTTACATTTACAGTTCATTGAACATGTTTGTGGTTTTTATTGTTATAAATAATAGCTGTTATCTAAACTATCTTCACTGAATTATGTTAGCAACACTCAAAAGTCAATGCAAATGGTTACCTTTATTTGAGAGGAAAGTATAATATATTAGTTGAAATTAGTTAAATGAAAAACACAACTTAAAATAGCCTAAACGTCTTAGTTAAAATTAAGTCAGCTCAGTTTAATTAAATTGTGAGAGGTTAAAATAAATCATGTAGATTGTATTCAACTAATGGAGTTGGTCTGACAAGAAAAGGCTCATGAAATTAACTCAGTTATCATCATGGATATTTTTACCTCAGTTTTATTCAGTTTAACAGGTATAATTTTTTCCCCCTCTTTCAAATTTTATTTGTTTTTGATAAATTTTGTAAAACCAGAAATGTGATCGTTTGTATTTGATTTAGTACAAAAATATTTAATTCCACCTGTAAATGTTCATATTTGCAGCTTATGTTTTACTTTTTAAAGTTACAGTTACATTTCATTGAGCATGTTTATTCTATTCTATTATTTTTCTATAAATAGTATATTTTTAAAATTCAAATTTGATTATTGTGATGATTACTTTTTCTGATTTTGTGTATTTTTGGCCCAATATGTTAATAAAGTAGATTAAAGTGACAAAGAAAAGTAGCTTAATGATCATATAGATGAAACAGATACCAAACATGGCTGTGGTGAACAGTTTTATGGGGTATATAAAGGCAAAATCTGAAGTATTCAGATCCAGAAACAGGCTCAGATCCATAAAGATGAACAAGTAAGAAAGCTGTTCTATGATCTTCCACCACATGGGGGCGGTGTAGGCTGGGACATGCTGGTATACTGCACCACTGCAGTTGGACTCAGCACAGATTTGATGTTTAATTTATCTGCAACACATACAGTTCTGGTCCAACATTCTGTTTGGGGGTTTATTTAAGTTCTAATGTCTACATATGTATTTGTCTGTGTATTTAGATCCAATCTGGAAATAAATGAAACATAAACAGCAGGAAAAACTAAAAGAAAAGAGGAAAAGAGGCTCCTTTAAACCAAAGTGGTCGTATTTAAAGTGACCTCTGTCTTTAACCCTTAAGTTTTGATTTACTGGATTCATTTTTGGATGTTTTATACCAGCAAAAATAAGCAAAATGATGCACAAATTAAAGTAAATAATTATCATGAAGCAAAAATGAACAGAAAAATACCAACAAAATGAGCAACATAATCATCAAAATTAACAAAAATGACAACAACAAAAAAAAAAAGAAAAATGAACTAAATAACCACCCAAATGAAAAGAAATCAATAATTACCCAAAAAAATCAATAACGTGAACAAAATAATCATGAACACGGACAAAAATGAACAAAATACTTAACAAATTCAACAAAAATGAATAAAATCACCAGGTTTCATTCAACACACGTCAGATGTTTCTGTTTGTTTGTGCTGCTTCATGTCATGGGGTCAAAGGTCACAATAAACAGTGACTTTAACCTTTATAACACATTTAGTTCAGGGTTGTTGTTTGGGTTTTTTTTGTGTCTTTTAAGGCTGTGCACATATGTACAGTATTTTAATCTGCAGTATACAGTTAGCTCTTTGTATATATTAGCAGCATTTTAATAGTATGTTGTGTATTTAATATTTTATCTCGTTTTCTTTTTTTGCCAAAATGTTTCAGTATTTTGTGTGAAAATTTTTTTTTAACATATATTCGATGCAAAACTGATTTTCATTGTTCCTGTAACAGTGACAACAAAGATTCTATTCGATTCTATTCTAGTCTAGTCTAGTCTAGTCTATTCTGTTCTCTTATTTTTTTTCTTTTCTGTTCTCTTTTATTCTTTTATTTTCTGTTATTTTCTCTTCTTTTCTGTTCTATTCTCTTTTATTCTTTTTTTCTTCTCTTCTATTTTTTCCTATTCTATTCTATTCTATTCTATTTTTATATTCTTTTATATTTTTCTTTTCTGTTCTATTCTCTTTTCTTCTCTTTTCTTCTCTTTTCTTCTGTTCTGTTCTATTCTTTTATATTCTATTATTTTCTCTTCTCTTCTATTTTTTCCTATTCTATTCTATTTTTATATTCTTTTATATTTTTCTTTTCTGTTCTATTCGCTTTTCTTCTCTTCTGTTCTGTTCTGTTCTCTTCTATTCTTTTATATTCTATTATTTTCTCTTCTATTCTCTTCTCTTCTATTTCTTCCTATTCTATTCTATTCTATTCTATTTTCTGTTCTTTTCTCTTCTTTTCTCTTCTTTTCTCTTCTCTTCTCTTCTCTTCTCTTTTCTTCTTCTCTTTCTTTTCTCTTCTCTTCTTTTCTCTTCTCTTCTCTTCTCTTCTCTTTTCTTCTTCTCTTTCTTTTCTCTTCTCTTCTCTTCTATTCTTCCTATTCTATTCTATTCTATTCTATTCTATTCTATTCTATTCTATTCTATTCTATTCTATTCTATTCTATTTTCTGTTCTTTTCTCTTCTTTTCTCTTCTCTTCTCTTTTCTTCTTCTCTTTTCTTTTCTCTTCTTTTCTTTTCTCTTCTTTTTTCTTCTCTTCTTTTTTCTTCTCTTCTTTTTTCTTCTCTTCTCTTCTCTTCTCTTCTCTTCTCTTCTCTTCTCTTCTCTTCTCTTCTCTTCTCTTCTCTTCTCTTCTCTGAAGTGCCCTCCAGGCTGGACACTAGTATAAAAGTGTAAATAAATGCAGTGTTTGTCTGTTTGTCAGCTGATGCCCTGGTGTGTTCACTGTCCTCTTCAGAGTCGGTTCATTCTCAGCTGAACTGTCCTTGTCGTCTCCATGTTTGCCTGGTTTACATCTTCCACCTGATGGCCTTGAAGCTGTGAAACCCAAGCACGGCCACAGAACGGGATCTGACCTCTGACCCCTGACTCGGATCAGGTGACAGACAGCGCTAACTTTAGCTGCTAACTTTAGCTGCGTTCAGGCGCACTGGTAAGTTTAGCCGCTGTATTGGTGTACAACAGAAATTGTGAGCGCGTCCCCTCCAGTGGAACATGTTCATTTTTGTAGAAGTAGGTCACTAGACTTCAGGAAACAAAATAAATAAATAAATAAAAATAAGCCGCTACTGCACTTTGGATAATGACTAAAATGGATGTTTTTACTTTTGGTCATGTCACCAAATTAGCCGTAAAATCCTTCCTGTTTCTGCATCTCTTCTTCATACTCGGCCCATTTCACCTATTTATAGAGATGTTAATCTGCAGTAGTTTGACCCAGCACTAAACTCTTAATTCTACTGACGTTTTTAACAGTGAGATTCAGAATTTAACTCATTTTAGTTCAGGTTCCACATTCAAAACAGGCCGGACCAATAAAATAATAACATAATAACCTATAAATAAAGACAACTACAAACTTTTCCCTATGTTTCAGAGTGAAAAAAGTAACATTACATGATGAAAATGCACCTAGCATTAGCATTAGCATTAGCAGGGACTTGTACTTTAGCCCAAAGGTGCGAAATGAAAAAATTACACTGAAGATATTAATGATCATTTTAGTTCAGGTTCCACATTCAAAACAGGCCGGACCAATAAAATAATAACTCAATAACCTATAAATAAAGACAACTACAAACTTCTCTCTATGTTTTAGAGTGAAAAAAGTAACTTTACATGATGAAAATGTAGCATTAGCATTAGCAAACATTAGCAGAAAGTTTTACTTTAGCCCACAGGTGTTAAACATGCGGCTCCTGGGCCAAAACCAGCCGCCAAAGAGTTCAATCTGGTGTGTGGGATGAATTTTTGAAATGCAAAAATTACACTGAAGATATTAATGATAATTTTAGTTCAAGTTCCAGATTCATAACAGGCTGGACCAGTAAAATAATAACACAATAACCTATAAATACAGACAGCTACAAAATTTCCCTATGTTTTAGAGTGAAAATAGTAACATTACACAATGAAAATGTATCTAGCATTAGCATTAGCATTAGCAGACATTAGCAGGAACTTTTACTTTAGCCCACAGGTGTTAAACATGAGGCTCATGGGCCAAAACCAGCTGCCAAATGGCCCAATCAGGCCCATGGGATGAATTGTTGAAATACAAAAATTATACAGAAGATATTAACAATGATTTTAGTTCAGGTTCCACATTCAAAACAGGTCAGACCAGTAAAATAATAACACAATAACCTATAAATATTGTAAAGTCCAAACTTTTCTCTATGTCTTAAAGTGAAAAAAGTAATATTACATGATGAAAATGCACCTAGCATTAGCATTAACATTAGCAAACATTAGCAGGAACATTAACTTTAGCCCACAGGTGTCAAACATACGGCTAACAATCATTTTAGTTCAAGTTCCACATTCAAAACAGGCTGGACCAGTAAATAAAAACATAATAACCTATAAATAATGACAACTCCAAACTATTCTCTATGTTTTAACATTACATGATGAAAATGCACGTAGCATTAGCATTAGCATTATCACATAGCAAACATTAGCAGGAACTACTACTTTAGCCCACAGGTGTTATAACACTCATTTTAGTTCAGGTTCCACATTCAGACCAAAATGATCTCAAATGGGTCAGACCAGTAAAATACTATCATAATAACCTATAAATACTGATAACTACATATTTTTACTCCACCCCCTAAGGGGAGGTAAGGGGTTTGTTTGTTTGTTTATTTATTAACACTTAAGCAGCGAAACTATTGATTGAATTCATACCTAACTGGGTTTATAGATTGCCAGTGACCCAGACTAGATGTGAAAACATTTTGGGAAAAGTAGGTCAAAGTCCAAATTTTTTATGAATTTTTAAAATCTTTTTTCTTTTTTTCATTTATTTATAATGGGCAAAATTTCAAATGTCTATAAAAACATCAACTTTGATTCAATTTATTTCAATCTTGGCACATATATGACATGATGACATCAGCTGGACCGATGTCAATAGGGGTGAGGGGTGGAGTTTGTTATGCCTGGGACCACTTGGGCTCTTTGTTTTAATGTTAAAAAAAAAAAAAAGTTAAATTGTATGAATTATATGAAAATGTTTAGCTTTACAAACTATCTATTGACAAAAATGTGAATAACCTGAAATGTCTAAGGAAAATTAAGTGTAATTGTACCAATATTCTGCCTTTTATTAAATGTTTGGTGCATTTACAGATCCACTGTGATCTGTACGTTATAATGTAGATGTGGAAATGAGAAGCTCAGAAGAAATATTGTTAAAATGTACTTAGTAATTCACCTGTTTTAAAATGATAGTTTGTAAAAATAAATGTTTTCATAATGTAATTTGTTTTTTTTTTTACTCTAAAACATAGAGAAAAGTTTGGAGTTGACATTATATTTATATTATTGTGTTAGTATTTTACTTATTTGAGTTTGTATTGGTTTGTATGTGGAACCTGAACTAAAATAATAATAATATCTTCAGTGTAATTTTTCATTTCACACATTCATCCCATAGGCTGGATTGGACCCTTTGGCGGCTGGTTTTGGTCCGTGGGCCGTATGTTTGACACCTTATACATCCTGCCTCCTGTGTTTGTAGGTCAGCTGAGTGGAGGCAGGTCAAAGGTCAGACTTCAACCCCAGGTCAGAATGTGTATAAATAATAAACTCCCTGACCCACATGTTTACCTACCAGATGTGATGGTCCCAGATGAGTTTACAGCTCTGACACACATCTGTATCCAGGACACGTCTAATTAAAGAGCGCTATAGTACTGGTGTCATTCTCATTTTTCATCACACACTCACACATCGTTGAGCTCATTCATAAAAACCCAAGTGACCCTTCAGCTTTATTCAGCCCATCAAGGGTACAGTCCTGAGCTACTGGGACTAATCTTGGCTTTTTCCATTTTATGCTACTTTATTCTTGCATCCACTGTATTTGTCTGACACTTTTAATCACTTTGAACCCATAAAGACCCATTGCTACTTAAAATTTTTCTCCATGTCTAAATTTTCTTAAGTGATTTATCACCATTTATTATAATATTTGTGGTTAACCCTTAAAAACACACAACATTTATCCTTTCCAAAGTGATTTTTTTTATTAAGAAAATTAAATATAGATATTATAGACTTCCAAATTAACCCATAAAGACCCGAACATCCACCGGTGACCTAAATATTTCACTGATCTAAAATGTTTAATACCTGTTGATCCACTAATCAATATCTGTAAATAATTGGTGTAAATTGCAGTTATTCATCTTTCATGGTCATCAGATATGACCCATTTGGATGTTCAGAAACTCCATAGTTACTGTGGAAACACTGTCATCTTCTACAACAGTGATTCACCAGTAAAACCCATGGAGGTGGATCAATGACAGCAAATGGAGACACTTGTTTTATATTCAGTTATTAATATATTTGCTGAAAAAGTCACTTTTTCTTCAATTTTTGACACAAGTTGAGTTGGATCAATGACAGTGGATGCACACACTGGGTTTATGTTCAGTTAATGAGAGATTTTACTGAAAAAGTCAGTCAGTGTTTCTTCACTTTTCTTTTGTTTTTTTTTAACATAATAAACCTTTAATTTATTCAAATATTTTACCTGATCAGTAAGTTAAATATAGGGAAATACTTAAAAAAAAATGTGTGTGTGTGTGTGTGTGTATATATATATGTATAAACCACTCAGTAAAGGTTAAATGTAGGGAGAAATTAATTTTGTCATTTAGTTCGGATAGATGTTACAGAAAAATGTATCTTTTTTTTTTTCCAGTTTTCTCTTTTTTGGATATAATAATCCTCAACTGTAATCTGAGCTTTAATGAACATCTACATATTCAGTAAATTAAATACAGCAAAATACAGTATTTTCACTTAAAAATGCAAAATACAGAGAATAACATTAGAATAAATGGTGACAAATTACTTAAGACAGAATAAAATAAGAATAAACAGAATAAAAATTGAGAAAGAATTCATTTGGAAACTGCCACAAAAGCAGCACTGGGTCTTCATGGGTTCAGATTCTTTATTTTATCAGTAGATCACACATGTAGACAAGCATCACACACTGAAATTTACCATCAGCATTTAACCCAAAGGGTCAAGGTCAGGGTCAGGTTTATTTCTATAGCACATTTACAACAGCGCAAAGAGCCCAAACTGCTGTACAAGGATACAGGTCAAAATACAAGATGTAATAAAACTAGTAAAAATATATCGATAAACAAGATAGGATATAAAAAAAACTGATCAAACAGATACACAGTAATAGTAAAAACCCATCACTAGGACATGCAGGAACACACCACACACGACGGACCAGGAGCAGTGGGCTTACCTTATCAAGGGAGCAAATGGGCAGTTAAGTGGCTTGCTCAAGGGCACATAAGCCAGCGACTTTCTGCCCGTCCAGGGAATCCAACAAGCAACCCTTCATCAACTCTCCAGCCTTCTAGGCCAAATTATTGTCCACATCAAACCTCATCTAAACATCTTACAGCTAATTATTACAGAACCGAAAAGGCCGATGTTTAATTCCCAAACAGCTGCGAATTTCCATTTAATGTGATTTTTTAAAGGGTTAATATTTATCTAAACCCACTTTTATTAGTCTGTGGTTCATTTATCTGTTTATTTGACCCTAATAGTTCATATCGTTTGAATTTGAACTCTCCAGGCGCTGCAAAACTATCTTTATATTCCTTTTGGCAAAAATCCAGTGGATTTCTACAACCTGTTTGAATTCCTACTTAATTTGTTATGCTTTATAGCTAGTTACGTCACGACATTTGCACATATAAGGTCGAGACTTCAGACGAACATTTCTCCAGTTCGACATAATTGTTTATGAGCAGCAGCGGTTGTAGTCCAGACTGAAAATATGTCCAAACTTGGAGCCCATTACCTCAAATGTTCAGTTGTTGGTTGAACAGGACAGAGCAGCGCAGCCAATAACCTGGAGGGGGCGAGGCCTGAAGTGGCTCATGTGCATTTAAAGGGCCAGCGCTCCAAACCACCTTTCTGGTGTCATTACTCAGAAATAGGGTTGAAGATGGACCTGTGGAGTTGAATTTACCCTTTAACGCATGAATTATGAGAAACTTAGTCAAGATTTTTCTTCCTGAGTCTTTTTTTCCTCTTTAGGTATGAATTTTTTTTAATGGACCTGTTTTTTATTGAGTTACAAAAATCTCCACTATGCTAGACAGCATGCGGTTAATTTTTGAAGCAAAGAAACATTTAAAGGGCAAATATCAGAAAGTGATAAACTACACTACAAAACAAAAAAGTTTAGGATATTTCTTATTTTTTTGTCTTTTTTTTTTTTCTTTGTCATTTTTGCCATTTGTAAATAAAACTATGTCTGGTCATTAAAAAAATGTGTTTCAATTCAATTCACGCACAAAAAAGTAAAAAGCGCTGTGCAAGAATCCCAACTGAAAAAAATAGCCCAAAAATTTTAAATATCCTTAACTTTTTGTTTGTAGTGTATGTGAAAACTATGAAATAAAATTTTTTTTTAATGCAGCTAATCTGATGTTTTCTCACATTTTAACATACTCTAATACTAGTTATTACTCACTTCATGGAGATAACATGCAAAAAAAAAAAAAACTTTTTGTTTGAGAAAACTGTTAATTACAGTTTGATAACAACTAGCAATTGATTAACACTAAAATATATTACTGCAGATCAGGTTTATCAAGAACAGCAAAGTTACAGTAATGGTATGAATATACGTGTATTATGGGATGGTGCATAAGTGTCCACTGCGTCGGCTGATATGCAACTAAAACAACAAAACCCATGAATATACAAGAGAACAGCAGTAAAACAGCTGTCCACTATAGTGACCACTATGCATGAAAGGGTTAATAAAGAATTTAGACCCAAGCAGAGCATTTACAGTTTATGTAGACCACAGGGAAATGTTGGAAAATGAAGAATTCCATTTTTTAAAAAAAGCAAAAAATCACTACTTTAAAGCATATGGATAAGATTAGAAGTTATTGAACATATTCTAAAAAACAGATGTTAGTATCAGTTCTTGAGGGTTTAAATCAGGTCGTTTATTCTTACATTTTGTCTGGCACTGACAGGACAAGCTGAGTATTTTCCATTTCTGGCCTTTTTCCTCCATGATTTCAGCTCCTGCAGCTTTAAGTTAATGATCTTAATATTTTTCCGTCATTGTACAGCAGCCAAATCCTCTTAAATCAGTGTTTAGCTTTTACAACAATGCAGCAAAGACACTGATTTATCGATGATACTTTAAGGTATGGATGTGATGGGTAACCGCTGCCAGACAAAGGCCAGGTTTAAAGATGCTAATCACACCAAAGATTTGTTGCAGCAAGTACAAGAAAATGTAAAAGGAGGCTGTAACGGTGCGACAGAAGAAGCATGTCTGCCCCGAGGCTCATCAAACTGACTGACAGACGAGGAGAGCCATCATTTTGTGTTGCCCTGTGTTCTTTGTTGTGAGTATCAAAAGCCATTGTTGCCATGCAACAAGAGGGATGGCACCGGGCAAGTACCGCGGATGACGAGCCAGAGGGAGTTCATCACAACAATACTGGTGATCAGGGAGCTTTCAGAACCGGCTTCAAAACGGGACTGTGATTCCCAGTTAACATCAAGCAAACATGAGCTGTAAGTTCCATCAGATATGAAGAACGACAGCTGTGGAAAATACAGTCTGCAGGAGAAAACACCACTTAACACTGGAGTGACTGATGGTTTTCTGGTGCCACTGGGCAAATAAGTCATAAAAATGTTATTATATATATTCAACACAGTAGTTGGATGTTCAGAAAAGTGGCTTCAGGTCATATTTAAAAGGTTAAAGGTTAAGCTGATTTATAATCCCTGTAGGAAAATTATGTCTATGCATTAATACACACAGTAATTAGCATTAGCATTAGCATGTAGCACACATTAGCAGTACTTTAGCCCCTTTACAACCGCAGGAATTTTAACTTTGAAAAACCTCAGTACCTGCGTTAATGTATATAGTCTAAGATTCCAGTTGCCATCTCACACTGTTTTATTGTGTTAATTACAATTTTATTTTATGGACATTAAACACCACACCCCTGCTAACTAGGGTGGTGCACCCCAGGGGTAGAGCGGCAGTTTGGCTGTGCTGTCTGCCTGGTGAGTACACACGTGTCGGTTCCGTCATTATTTCACATTTTTAAAAATTTTTTAATGTCATATTTGAATGATTGTTTTGTACCGTTGTGTTTGTGTAATGACTGGCTCCCTGTTGGTTGAGTATGTTTTTGAATGGCAGTGTTCTTTATTGTATGTTCATGGTCTGATTGGCCTGTGGTGTTAGCTAACTTTGATTTTTAAATTTTTTTTATCTTGACAGTGTGAGAACGGACTTCATGTTTTTCGTGAGACTTATATTGTGTTTTCTGCCAGGTATGCATTTTAATTACTTTGTATTTACTTTGTTACTAGAGAAAAAGCGGTAGTTTCGCTGTGCTGTCTGCCTGTGTGAGAGCGGACTTTTTCGGACGGATGTTTTTCGTGAGACTTATATTGTGTTTTCTACCAGAATAAACGAGTACAGCTACTACATCAGCATGTTTCCACCAAAGTTGTCATTGAAATGATTTTGAATGGAAATAAAATGGTCCAGGGCTAAACAGGCTAATTCAGTTTAGCTAGCAGCAAGTGGAAAACAGGCAATGAAAGCTATGAAAATATAAAATTAGATGAAGCAAACGTTTACATCTACAAAGTATCCTATAAAAAAAAATGGATAGAAGTATAGACTATTAACAGCACATTGGCCTTAGAGAAATGTTTAGTTTAAAGGTGCTGAACAGACTTTCTGTGTGATCTTGAAAAAGTCTCATTTATATATATATATATATATATATATATATATATATATATATATATATATATATATATATATGCCAGATCGTAGTCCCCAATGTAAAATGAGATTATCAGCACCAAAATAGGTTATTTCCAAATGCTATTTCCAGCGTCCTTGGTCGAGTTGGACAAGACTGGACTGCTTTACGGCAGACTTATGTCACTATGACAACAGCACACCGACTGGCACAATTTAGTAGTGAGACATAGGCTGAACGAGTGAGGAGTAAAATCTGTAATTTTTCCTAAAGAAGGGGGTTTCTTGGATGTATTTTGTTGTGATGGTGGACACTGGAACTGGAGCTGCACTGGCAGAAAGAAAAAAGAAAAGGAAAACTAAACGGGACAGTGATAGAGCACAGACTAAAACACCGGTTGAACGGATGGAGAGAACTAAGGGAGTTAAAGGAATGAAAACAGAGCTGGAGTTGTCCCTCTTCCTTCTCCACCGGTATAGAATGCTTCTGTTCTTTTTACATATGCATTGAAACGTTGTATTTGACTATAGTGGCTGTTGGTAGCTCAGTCAAACACTTAGTAAACACTTGTGTGTTAGCCACAGGGCTAGCTCTTTAGCGTTAGCCACAGGGCTAGCTCCGTGACATGGGCAATCTGTTTGATTTGGAGCATTGGTTCAGTCCAAACTAAGGGCTTTGTAAGGTGAGACTGAAATGGTTCTGCATGGAGTTGAATGTTCATGCCAGGGCCTGGAGTTCATCACAACAATACTGGTGATCAGGGAGCTTTCAGAATCGGCTTCAAAATGGGACTATGATTCCCAGTTAACATCAAGCAAACATGAGCTGTAAGTTCCACTCAGATATGAAGAACGACAGCTGTGGAAAATACAGTCTGCAGGAGAAAACACCACTTAACGCTGGAGTGATTGATAGTCTTCTGGTGCCACTGGGCAAATAAGTCATAAAAATGTTATTATAGATATTCAGCACAGTAGTTGGATGTTCAGAAAAGTGGCTTCAGGTCAAATTTAAAAGGTTAAAGGTTAAACTGGTTTAAAATCCCTGTAGGAAAATTCAATCTCTGCATTAATACACACAGTAATTAGCATTGACATTAGCATTAGCACATAGGACACAGGAGCAGTACTTAAGCCCCTTTACAACCACAGGAATTTTGACTTTGAAAAACCTCAGCATGTTTCCACCAAAATGACCCGGGTAAAAAAAAAAGCTTTGTTACATTGAAATTATTTTGGATGGAAATAAAATGAACCAGGGCTCAACAGGCTAATTCAGTTTAGCTATCAGCAAGTGGAAAACAGACAATGAAAGCAATGAAAATGTAAAATTACATGATGCAAACGTTTACATCTACAAAGTATCCTATAAAAAATGGATAGAAGTATAGAATATTAACAGCACACTAGCCTTAGAGAAATGTTTAGTTTAATCAGTAAATAATAAATCCATGTGGTAATTGTTCATTCACCTTACTTTTGTTTTCATGAATCAAAATCTGCTTAATTAATACATAATTGAAGTTAATCCATCAGTTTTATCCACCATTTACCACCATTATCCTCCCGACACCACACCCACCTCCTGTGCCCATTACTCATTTCAGCCCACCCTCGCCCCCCCACCCAGGCCTGGTCCATAGCACTGGAGCTGCCCTGCTGATAGGGTTTCACTCTCTCCAGGGCGAAGCGGAGGGCAGGCGGTACAATACAGCCTCTGGGAATCTACCTGGGAATTTATAGATTCCTCTCCTGACACGAGGACACCTGTTCTGGGACGTTGCCACGGATACCTGAGTCTTAGGTAAGAAAAAGCACGGCTGCGTTTCGACGTTTAATGAATTGACACATGCCTTGAGGTTTTGTGGATTATCTGGGATTGCTGCCACGAGTTGGCAAATAATATTGGGGTTTTTTATGAGTGTAACTGTAACCCTAAACCTAATGTTGGGTGTAAGACCAGAATACATGTTTTAGGACTCATCTGAACTGAAATTATGATCAAATCTAACCCTAATACTCATGTTAAAGTAAGGTTAGGGTTGATGTTAAACCCAAAATGCATGGGTTGGAACTGATTTTAACTGAACATGTGGTTCAAACAACTCAATCTGCATCAGTTATGAGACGTTTAAGGCCAAAATACATTTATTAGACTTCATTTTATATGGAGTATTTTGAAGTTGAAGTGTCTAACATGTACCTGAAGCACACTCTGAACTGCATTTCTTTAAATACTGCTTAACTCTAATCCTAATCCTAACATTAAAATGAGATTAGGGTTACAATTGTTTATATGGAGGACATGTACAACCAAAAAGCACGGATTGGACTTCATTTGAACTGAACACATGGCTCAAAAATGTCAATCTAATACAAAATGTAATTATTAGACTTCATTTTATATGGAATATTTTGAAGTTGAAATGTTTAACATGTACCCGAAGCACAAACTAAACTGCATTTCTTTAAACATGCCTTAAATCTAACCCTAACATTAAGACAGGGTTAGGGTGAAGCTTGTATGGAGGAAGTCCGAGCCCAAAAATGGAAGGAATGGACTTCATTTTAACTGAACACGTGGCTCAAACACATCAATGAACATCAGTAATGAGACTTTTAAGGCCAAAATGCATTATTAGATGTCATTTTTTATGGAATATTTTTGAATTGAAGCAGGTAATATGCACCTAAAGCACAAACCAATCTTAAAAATGACTTAAATTTAATCCTAACAATTAAGATAAGGTTAAAGATGAGTTCATATGGAGGAAGTATAAACCCAAAAAGCATGGAATGGAATTAAGTTTAACTGAACACGTGATTGAAACAAGTCAATCTACATCAGTTATGAGACGTTTAAGGCCAAAATACTGTTATAGGACTTCATTGTATATGGAATATTTTGTAGTTGAAGCACCTTTCAAATTTAAACATGTCTTAATGTAATCCTAACCCTAATATTAAACTGGGATTAAGGTTAAGTTTATATGGAGGAAGTATAAAACCAAAATGAATAGATTGGATTTCATTTTAATTGAAAATATGGATGAAACAGGTCAATATATGTTAATTATTAGATGTTTAACCCTGTAAAGCCTGAATAATTAGAAAAAAAACCCCAGAAAATTCCAGTTCTTTGAAACTGGAGCCTTTGTTGGTCCTTCTGAACAACCAAAAA
This sequence comes from Sphaeramia orbicularis, assembly GCF_902148855.1. Taxonomy (NCBI): domain Eukaryota; kingdom Metazoa; phylum Chordata; class Actinopteri; order Kurtiformes; family Apogonidae; genus Sphaeramia; species Sphaeramia orbicularis. The sequence continues at coordinate 4,241,728 of NC_043975.1, forward strand.
AATTTTTTTTTCAAATATCAATTTCCACGTATGAGTTTCAATTTTGTATCATATTTGATACATCAGGTCTCAATGCTCAAACTTTATTGTTTGTGAACAAACAAACATAATACAACACAAACATGTCTAACAAATTGGTAATTCCTTTTCTAAATTGTCAAAGTTCTTCGTCCTTCCTCATTAATGACAGTCTTGTAGTGTCACTGGAAAGGCCTCTGGTGAATGAATTCCTCCCCCTGGTGGATTATCTGTGTATTGCATGTATTTAATTGTCTACATCAGGTTTTTTCGAAGAAAAAAAATATCACATTGATAATGTAGAGGGCTTCAAAAGTCATATATCAAATATGATACGTTTGGTGTTATAGGGTTAAGGCCTAAATGCATTTATTATGCTTGATTTAATATGAAATATTTTGTAGTTAAAACACAATTCAAACTTAAACATGGCTTAATCTAATCCTAACCCTAATATTAAACTGTGTTTAAGATTAAGGGTGAGTTTAAATGGAGGAAGTATAAAACCAAAAATGCATGGTTTTGAATTAATTTGAACTGAAAATGTGGCTGAAACAAGTCAATATACGTTGATTATTAGATGTTTAAGGCCTAAATGCACTTATTCCGCTTGATTTTATTGGAATATTTTGTTGTTGAAGCACAACCCAAACTTAAACATGGTTTAGTCTAATCTTAACCCTGATATTAAAATGGGATTAAGGTTAAAGGTGATCTTTTATGGAGGAAGTATACGACCAAAATGCATGGATTGGATTTCATTAAAACTGAAAATGTGGCTGAAACAAGTCAATATACGTTAATTATTAAAAGTTTAAGACCTAAATGCACTTATTACACTGATTTTATCGGAATATTTTGTAATTGAAGCACAACCCAAACTTAAATCTAACCCTAGCCCTACAATGTATCGCCCTTGACCTGGTGGAAGCCAAGAAGTCAATACATTTACGATGGATGTGTCGTCTAGTTTAACACATGTCGCTTAACAAAATTACTCGGCTTAACATTCTTCCTGCTGACTGTCAGGTGCACCTAATGGGGGACTTAAATGTTAATTAAAACTAAATGAGTCATGAGAGCGAGCCTCCGGACGGACCACTTTGCACCTTCTTCCCCGTCCGCTCTTACCTAACAGTGTGGCGGGTGAGGAATGTGTTGGTCTGCGCTGGAGTTTTTAGTCCACATGTGAGCTGGGAGCTGTGGGATGGATGGGAATGCGCTGACTTATGCCCTTCCTCTTCAGCTGTCCCCTGGAGATTTATCTGGAGCTAAAACCGGCTGGTCAAGAGGGACACGGGGGTCTCTTCACTCACATAGGTGGTAACAGGAACCCACGCAGACCCTCTTGGAGCCACTGTCGGTTTGGTGGGCCTCCGTAAACCTGGCCAAAAACACCTGTAATCTAATAGTTTTTTAATCTGTAGCCTCTGGGTCGCATTAATCACTAGAGACAGGCTATTTGAGTGCAAATCTGTGTGCGACACTGTTAAATATATGTCTTGTGCTGATGACAGTTCCACTCATCACAGAGCTATAGAACATAGGTTCATAAAAATAGCTCACACAGGACCGAATCCCAGGCAAGGAAATGAGCTTCAATTACAGCGGATGAAAAGCAATTACATTAACTGTCTCCCTGAAGATGGGCCCTCCAGCTTTTTTTTTTTCGTGTTCTGGGACTCACCTCCAGCCTTACATAATTGCTTTCGACCCGTGCAATAGACAGTGACATACTTCCAGCCTCAGTTGGAGTGGTTAGTCAAGAAACACACAAGCTGCCACTGGGAATGAACATCCCCGAGGGCTCCCGCAGCTTCGACGCCACCTTTAAAGTAACTTCATTAAAGAGCCCAGCAGCTGCAGCCGTCTGGATGTGACGCATCATCACAAACGAATATATGGTCCACAGTATTCACAAGTATGGTTTTTTTCTTGGTGTTTTCTCATGCAAGATACAAATGTAGCATCTGTGAAGTAATAATGATAATAATAATAATAATAATTAACACTATTACTGTTATCAAGACATTTAGTTCATGGTAATATTCAAGTGCTGCTACACAATGAAAACGTCTGAAAACATCGAGCTCAGGGGTGTCGAATATACGACCCGTGGGCCAAATATGGTGGCTGACATGGGCCAAAAACATTAGTCGCTTTTCCACTGGACATCTGTGCAAAACTTTATCGATATTTACTAAATGTCGAAAAAACAGAAGTGTGTAATGTCGGTTTTTCCATTATATCACAAATGCGATGATTTGTTTATTATCGCAAGATGACACAAGAAGTCATTCCATAAACATGGCGACGAATGTAAACATGGTATTGATTTACAGATATATTCATTATTATTATATACTAGTGGCATTGTACCCGTGGTGCCATTGTACGATAGCATGATAAGTAGAACTTGTCTGCCACCACTATCCAGTTGTAAACTACCATTTAATCATGCATTGTGCAGGTAATAATTTGAGCCTACATGCGAGGCATGAAGGGAAGAGCATGTATTTGTTTGGCCTGTCAAGCATGATTAAATTCATCCAGCGGTAGTGAACTGCAGCCTTCACATTGTAGCATGGTCTGGTAGGAGTAGAAATGTCATGAACGACAGCGTAACCACCAGGGTTGGGCAAATTACTTTGAAAAAGTAATTAGTTATAGTTACTAATTACTTTTCCTAAAAAGTAATCGAATTAGTAACGTAATCAGTCCTTCATAAATGTAATTAGTTACCAGGGAAAGTAATTATTGTGTTACTTTTTTGAAAAAACTTCAAATGTGTAAAAGGAAACAGATTTTTGAGTGTGTTTCACAGCCCGTTTCATAGAGTAGAACAGCAGACAGGTACTGAGGACCTGGACTGTGGTGAGGCTGGGGTCCACCAGGGCCCGGCTGAGGTCCACCAGAGCCCAGCTTTTCTACCACATTAATGCATATCTGCATGTATTGGAAGAAGATGCTCCTCCAGTTAATCCCACATCTCCACTTTTTCCAGTCACTCCTCCTGGATACAGCGGTAAATGTCTCCAGTCCAGTCAGTCGGACTGTCATTGATAACTGATAACTCCTCCCCTAAATTAGCTGTGTTCAAGTGAATGGGGTGTTGCTGGGACAGGGTATATTTTGCTGAAAAAGTCACTCTTGCTTCAGTTTTCTCTGTTTCTGATATAGTTACCCTCAGCTTTATTCTGAGATTTAATGTACATCTACATGATCAGTGAATTAAATTCAGGAAAATACTGGATTTTTACTGGAAAAAATGTAAAATAAGGAGGATGATATTATAATAAATGGTGATAAATCACTTAAGAAAGGTTAAATAGAGAGAAAAATCCACTTGGGAACTACCAGAAAAGTAACACTGGGTCTTTGTGGGTTAAAGAATAATTTGTTGATGTAAACATTTTCATCATATAATTTTACTTTTTCACTCTAAAAGATAGAGAAACATTTGCAGTTGTCATTACTTTTAGCTTATTATGATAGTATTTTTCTGGTCTGACCCACCTACAGTATACACACTTAACCTTTAAGTATTAGTAAAACACCTGGAGAGACATTGGTGCATGGGCAGTGAGTATGAAAATGGTGGTGAGCAAAAACAGATTAAAAACGAGACGATGTGGTATAATGGGATGAGGTCTGTTTGTCCAGAACACAACTAGACATATGTCCTGTAGTGGTAACATGCTAAACCTCTTTCTGCACCCTCCAAACATGAATAATATGCATTTCAGATTACACAGTTTTAGTATGAACTTCATATGATGTGCATTTAACAGTCAAACAGACTTTAACATCACCAAATTGATTCACAATTAAATGAAAAGTAAATATGTAATGGGGACGTTGGAGATTTGTGAAATGGGATACTCTGAAAAACTATCTAGAGGTTGAAGGTAGAGGCCCCGAGAACCCGCGAGTAAACAACACTCACATATACAGTTACTATGCATATCTAGGACTGGGGGACAGTACAGAATGGCATCTAAAACCAACCACAAACCCTCCAGTCACTTCAGTTGGATTTATATGCAACATAATCATTATAAGGCACGTTCACAAAATCAGAGCAAGCAAAGAAAACAGGAAAGACTGTCCTAAAATACACAAAAAAACAGCTGCATATGATGGAAATGTGACAGTAAATGTAACATATAACAGTATAATTGGCATGGATTTGAACAGAGATGATGATAGTGATGATTGGACGAGTGCATAGGCTGTTCAGAGAGTGAAGAATTCTACCAAAGTCCCACTGTCATTTAATTCAATAGTCAATTTAATAATAAAAATGATGGATTCGACTTAGGTTTAATGGAAATTGATGTGTTAGTTTCGGTATAATCTTGCCAAATGAGAGAAAACAGAATGTTTGTGGGTTCATGCATGTAAATTAACCGTAACTATGACGCTAACATATAGACAACTGTATTTATGAGTTTACCGGACAATTATAATCAGCAAAATCACCCTGTTACAATTTACCAACCATATTAGTATCACTTCTGATGTTATGTAGCTAGTTTTAATAAAATACAATAGCAGATTTAAGATAGTCTTCATCAAGTTCATCAGTAAATCCGATTGTTTCTTACATGTGCCATTTCAACTAAAAAATTTACTTCACATTGAGTTTTTGTGGAAACTATCCATTCCAAATGGACAGAAATGTTACTTGCAATTAGCATTATTTATACTTTGGAAACCATGCATTTAATATAGTCCGCTAACCCAGACTAAATGGATTACATCATATAATTTATCTGATTTTAATCTAGTCATGCACTTAAATTAACCTCAACCATGGCGCTAACATATAGACAGCTGTATTTACGAGTTTACTGGATGATTACAATGAACATAATCACAATCACCCCCATTACCGCTGACGCTATCTAGCTAGTTTTACTTAACTAGACTAGCAGATTTAAGATAGTCTTCATCAAGTTCGTCATTAAATCCATTTTTTTTTCTCAAACCAGTTCCTTACATTTCGACGAAAAAATGAGTTACACGTTGAGTTTGTTTTTGTGGCAAATGGACAGAAATGTTGCATGCAATTAACATTATTTATACTGGAAACCATGCATTTAATATAGTCAACTAACCCAGACTAAATGGATTACATCAGATATTCTAGCTCATTTAGCTAATGTTAATCCCTCTAGTACGGCCATGCACTTAAATTAACATCAACCATGGCGCTAACATATAGACAACTGTATTTCTTTGTTTGCTGGATGATTTACTACGATGAACACTCGCCCTGTTACACTTTACCAATGACATTAGCATTACCTCGGACATTATCTAGCTAGGTTTAATTAACTAGACTAGCAGATTTAAGATAGTCTTCATCAACTTCATCATTAGATCCATTTTTTCCACAAACCAGTTTCTTGTTGGTGCCATTTTGACTAAAAATTGTAACTTCACATTGAGTTTGTTTTACATTATATAATTTAATATAATTTATCTGATATTAATCCAGCCATGCACTTAAATTAACCTCAACCATGATGCTAACATATAGACAACTGTATGTCCTTGTTTACTGCATGATTAGCTACGATGAACAGAGTCACCCTGTTACATTTTACCAATGACATTAGCATTACCTCTGATGCTATCTAGCTAGTTTTACTTAACTATATTAGCAGATTTAAGATAGTCTTCACCAAGTTCATCATTAAATCCAATTTTTTCCTCAAACCACTTTCTTACTGGTGCCATTTTGACTAAAAAAATAACTTCACATTGAGTTTGTTTTTGTGGAAACTATGCACGCTAAATGGACAGAAATGTTACATGTGATTAGCATTATTTATACTGGAAACCATGCACTTAATATAGTCCTCTAACCCAGACTAAATGGATTACATCATTTAATTTAGCTAATATTAAATCCTGTAGTACAGCCACTACCCCGTTACACTTTACCAACGACTTTACGTCTGATGTTATCTAGCTAGTTTTAATTAGCTAGGCTAGCTGAGTGCACCTGCAGATTTAAGCTAGCCTGCATCAGGTTCATCTGTGAATCCAATTTGTCTCAGTCCAGCTTCTTTTTTGTGCCACAAAATAAGGCCGTTTGTGTTAAACTATGCATTAAAAATTGACAGAACTTTATATGCAGTTAAAACACAAACATGTTACTGTTTCAAACCCAGGTTCATTTCCTTGAGTGCCCTCAACTGTTCCACTGCTCCTAAAGTGTGCTATATGCAAATGCTAATGCTAGCTATTATGCATGTGTACACATGGGTAAAATGTCTAGACTGAAATTCCTTAAAACTAAAGCGAGTTTAACCTTAAATTTGTTTCCTTTGGAGTGAGTTAAGCTAACTACTGATGGATGTAGCATCAAGTTTAACACACAGATAGAGGGTAACATCATTAGCATTAGCATAGCATTTCCCCCCCAACAAATAAGTGGTTGTTCAGGTTCTCTAATGTAGCTTTAAATCCTGAATTGCATAAATAGTCCACAAATAAAGCCTCATGTCATTCTGCCGTCTTTAGCTTTCGACCCCAAATCTATAAGTGTCTTGGTCTAAATATAACGACATCAATGGAAGCTGTCGAACACCTGTTAAATGACACATTTTGAGCTTTGGATGTCTGCACTGCTTGTATTTCAGCCTAACCACTGCTACCGCCTGTGTGTTTGGTGTCAGAAATAACTAAATACCTCCGCTCTGCTTTACACGATGTCATTTTGCATTAACCCTTTAACCCCTGTTGTGTCTGTGGTGACATGTTCTGAATGTAGGATTTATTTCAAATATTCATATAAATTCAACCCCAAGGTTGAAAAACACTGGGTTACAGGGTTAAAATATGACACTAGAGCAGTGTTTTTCAACCTTGGGGTCGAGACCTCACATGGGGTCGCCTGTAATTCAAATGGGGTTGCCTGAAATTTCTAGTAATTAATAAAAATGAAGAAAAACAAAACAAAACGTACTAATAAAAATATGAGTTGAGAGAGACAATCACAATACACATCATGCCTTTAACATGACAAACTGTGGTTGTGAAACTGCAGCACTGTGGTTCTGTTTATCTGTCAAATGTTCATTATGGTCAGTTTCAGATGCTGCAGCTCTTTCATAATTCATAGTTTCAGTTCTTGTTTGTTCAGTATTAATTGTCAGCCTTGTAAATCACAGCTGGACTGACTGGACATATCCTGACCAAGGAAAATATAATTCTCCCTTTGTGCAGTAATCTACACCTGGCTTTACTGCCTCTGTCCATAGTAATATACATTATATAGACTAAATGTCCTCTAAAATTAACATTTATGTGCAACATAGTATAGCATACTATTACATGATCAAAAACAAATTAATAAAAAAAAAAAAAAAAGTCTCTGTTTTGAATGCCAGGGGTCACCAGAAATTTGTGATGTTAAAATGGGGTCACGAGCTAAAAAAGGTTGGGAACCATTGCATTACTTTATTCCATTTTTGTTCAGTTTTGTTCATTTTATTCATTATTTTATTAAATTTTTGTTCAGTTTTGTTCATTTTTGCTCATTTTATTCAAAACTTTATTCTTTTTTTTTGTTTTGTTCATTATTTCATTACTTTAATCCATTTTTGTTCAGTTTCGTTCATTTTATTCATTATTTTATAAACAATTTTGTTCAGTTTTGCTCATTTTATCCATCACTTTATTCAGCTTTTCTTTGGTTTTGTACATTTTATTCATTATTTCATTCTATTTTTGTTTTTTTTCCCCTTTTGTCATTATTTTACTCAGTTTTGTGAATGTAAATGTTGGGGGTCAGGGTGCTGTTGGGGGTCAGAGGTCACTGGACACTGATAACAGGTTGTGTTGTTGTTGTTGGGGGTCAGAGGTCACAGTTGTGGACACTGATAACAGGTTAATTTTTAAAAAAATGTTTAATGTTGTTTAATTGCTCTATATTCGTATACCTGCCTTTTGCACTTGCTTTTTATCTGTTTTGAATGTGTTTGGTTTCTGTTTTTATCTGCTGTATGTAAGGTGTCTGAGTTCTATGAAAAGCCCTATCCAAATAAAATGTAGTATTATTATTATTATGATAAATGTCATCTAAAATTAACATTTATTTGCAACATACTATAGCAAAGTATTACATGATAAAAATAATAATAATAATAATAATAATTTTAGCCAAAAAAAAGTCTCTGTTTTGAATGTCTGGCGTCACCAGAAATTTGTGATGTTAAAATGGGGTCACGAGCCAAAAAAGGTTGAAACACACTGAGTTAAAGGCTTAAAATATGACATTAGAGTCTGAAACATGCCCCGTAAATGAAGTCCTTGTTCCTCTGTGCTGTCATTTAGCCATGCCTGTCACAACCCCTGCCCCTCCCAACAAGAGGAAGAAGGCCAACAGGATCATCACCGACCTGTCCAACGTCAGCCAGAACGGTAAAACACACCGACGGAGAGCCCATCACGCATTCCCAACACATGTAAACACACCACACTCTGTCCTCTGCGCTCCTTCATCTGATTAATCGGTGTAATAAATGTCAGATCTAATTGTAAATCTGCATCTCTGGTGCCTGCTCTTTGTCTGCCGAGCATTGGTTTGTTAAAGCAGCTGCGTGGGCGTAAATCGTCGCGTGTGCTCTTATGATGCCGCAATTAAATAAGCACACGCATACTTGTTCGGAGCAGTAACGCAATATCTAACATTCACGTGGCATCTCCTGGAGCGATGTGGGTCATTATCAGATGGCTGAGCGGCTACAAATCTGTCAACATTAATGGTGTCACAAAATACCAGACGCTGAATCCGCTCCCGATGTTTGTTAGTGAAGCCCAGTGGATATATGTAGGCATTAAACAACTAATCCGCGCCGTAAAGCCTATTTATGACTGTTTAATTATTAATTACTGGGGTTTATTTTAGCTCCACCCATGCACCATCGCTGTGGCGTCTCCAGCTCTGCCTTTAGTTGTTTTTTTTGGTTTTGTTTTGGTTTCATATTCTTTTATTTATTCCTAAAATATCTCCGTCAGATTTTACCTGCTGCGGGAAAATACCCAGCAGACGGCGAGTGTTTAGCGCATTTAGCCTCTGCCAAAACCCACCGGTGGGTCCATCTGTCCGAACCCACGCTGAGCAAACCCACAGAAATTTATTTTCAATTCTAGCAGGGATTCCAAGCTGTGCAGTGTTGAATTTTGGGAAGGGAACCATGCACCAGACAGACAGGACGCTTCTATTTTTACCCCAGGATGTATGTTCTTCTGCCCATGTTTTTATGTGTTTAGTTCTCAAATCTGTCCATGCCACATCTGTATCTCACTCTGTCTTTCTACCGGTTTGTTTTCAGAGACTTAATCCTGCTTTATCCCCCCCCCACCCCACCCCACCCCTTTTTTTTTTTTTTTGGCTCTGGTTAATGCTCACTCATCTGTCCATCATGTTTGGTACAGTGTCCTGTCTATCATTGACTTTACATGAAACTTGGAAAAAAAAAACGAATTATTGTGTCAGTCTGAGTAAAACTGGACGTTAAAAATGCAAAATAATCAACAAAAGGAGCAAAATGTATGTGTATGTATGTTTATAGTAGGTGTTTCATGGATGTTTTTATTTTGTTTTATGTACATTTTTAGTGCACAGCTGAAATTTCAGTTTTCTGTAACTTCTGCTGCTTCTGTCTCGACCACAACATTATTGCAAAAGAGATTTTTATTATAATAATAATAATAATAATAATAATAATAATAATAATATCAACAAAAATTACCCCCAAAAATTGGACAAACACGACCAATTGGATGGATGGATGTTAGTGTATGTTAACACTGCGTCAAATACAACACGATTAGCAGTTAGGTTTAGGGTTAGCGTTAGCATTAGCGGTTACAGATCTGTAAACTGGAGATCTTGGTGTAAATTGACACGCGATCAAATGGTGTTGAATAACAGCAGAAAGGATGAAAATGCATCAGTATAGTACAGCAGATGCCATAAGAAGTGATGTGACATACAACAGGATTTCATGAGATCAGTCTGTCCTCCTCCTCTTCCTCCTCCTCCTCTTCCTCCCCCCTTCCTCCTTCTTCTTGTCCTCCTCCTCTTCCGTCTACTCCTCCTTCTCTTCTTCCTCCTCCTCATCTTCCTACACCTCCCCTCCTCTTTCTCCTCCTCCTCTTCCTTCTACACCTCCTCCTCCTCTTTCGTCTACTCCTCTTTCTCCTCCTCCTCCTTCTCCTTCTCCCCCTCCTCCTCTTCCTCTACCTCCTCCTCCTCCTTCTCTCCCTCCTCTTTCTCCTTCTCCTTGTCCTCCTCCTCTTCCTTCTACACCTGCTCCTCCTCCTCCTTCTCCCCCCTTCTTCCTCTTCCTCCTTCTCCTCCTCTACCCCCTTCTCCTCGTCCTCCTTTTCCTTCTCCTCCTCCTCCCCCTCTTCCTCCTCGTCCTCTTCCTCCTCCACTTCCTCCTTTTCCTCCTCTTCCTCCTCTTCCTCTTCCTCCTCCTTCTCCTCCCCCTCCCTCTCCTCCTCCTCCTCCTCTTCTTCCTCCTCCTTCTCCCCCTCCTCCTCTTCCTCTACCTCTACCTCCTCTTCCTCCTCCTCCTCTTCCTCCTTCTCCCCCTCCTCCTCCTCCTCTTCCCCCTCTTCCTTGTCTTCCTCCTTCTCCCCCTCCTCCTCTTCCCCCTCCTCCTCTTCCTCCTCCTCCTCCTCTTACTCCTCCTCCTCTGTCAGTCTGTCCAAATTTGTCCCAGTCAGCAGCCGGCTCCAGTTTCACATTCTTCTGAATTAACACTCTAATCAATATCCCCATGGGAGAGTTCGCTGGGCTCAGCAGCCTCAATTATTCTCCCTCTCCCTCTCTCTCTCTCTCTCTCTCTCTCTCTCTCTCTCTCTCCCTCTCTCTCTCTCCCTCCCTCTCTCTCTCTCACACACTTACATGAGGCTGATTTACGAGTTACTGCTAACAACTCTTTGCAGCGTTGCATTGCCAGCTCCCCTCTTTATAGATGCGTCGGTGCACGAGTGTGTGTTGCTTTATGGCCGGGCTCCAGGTGTTATGAGTGATATCGGAGTGTATGTGCTGGATGAGAGGAGTGTTTTATGGGGGGGCTCTGTGGAGCAGTAAAATCCATCACATCTCTCCATCAGCGCCGCTGGAACGAGAGCGTGGAGTGTTCCAAGGGTTTCCCTGCCTCCATAAACAGTCCTACCACAGAACGCCGCCGTCACATTCCCCCGTGACCCCTTCCGCTGTATTACTTTGGCCTAGTTACCCCCACGACTCCCACGCTTCCACGCCACAACGGGCCGCACGTCTAGTTCACACCGTGAAGGATGGGGATGTGGAGGGGGGAATCAAATGAATCTTTCATGGTCAATATCAGGCGTGAAGTGGGTTTAGTACAGAAAAATATCTGCCAAAGCTGCGCCACAAAAGAATGAAAATATGTAAAACACCAGCCTGATTTAACCCATAAAGAGTCAAACATCCACTGTCCACCAAAAGCATCTACTGGTCTAAACTGTTGAACCACTAATCCTGTCAATGCATGTAAATAATTGGTGTAAAATGCAGTTTGTCACCTTTTCACAGTCATCAGATATGACCCAATTGGATGTTCAGGGGCTCCGTAGTTACCATGGAAACACCGTCATCTTCTACAACATTGATTCACCAGTAAAAAAAAAAATCGTTGCGCTTATTCATAAAAATCCAAGCGACCCTTCAGCTTTATTCAGCCCATCAAGTGTACAATCCTGAGCTACTGGTACTTATCTTGGGGTTTTCCATTGTATGCTACTTTATTCTTGCATCCACTGCATTTGTCTGACACTTGTTATTACTTTTAACCCATAAAGATCCAGTGCTACTTTAAATGTTTCTCTATATCTAATTTTTCTTACGTGATTTATCACTCTTTATTATAATATTGGTGGTTAACCCTTAAAAACTCACAACACTTATACCTTCCTAAGTAATTTTTTATTAAGAAAATTAAATATAGATAAAATAGATTTCCAAATTAACCCATAAAGACCTAAACATCAAACGGCGATCAAAATCATTCACTGATATAAAATGTTTAATACCTGTTGATCCACTAATTCTATCAAAATCTGTAAATAATTGGTGTAAAATACAGTTATTCATCTTTTCATGGTCATCAGCTATGACCCATTTAGATGTCCAGGGGCTCTGTAGTTACCGTGGAAACACCGTCATCTTCTACAACATTGATTCACCAGTAAAACCCATGGAGTTGGATCAATGACAGTGGATGGACACACTGGGTTTATGTTCAGTTAGTGCTAGATTTTGCTGAAAAAGTGACCTTTTCTTCATTTTTTTCTGTTTTGATACAATAACCTTTGACTTTACTCAGAGCTTTTATGAACAGCTTCATAATCAGTGAAACATAGAAAAATAGATGATTTTCACTGGAAAAGTTGAAAAGGACTTGGAGACCGCAGACCTCCGCCAAGGCAGATCAGTGCCCCCCCCCCCCCCCCCCATCACCACCAAAATTTAATAATTTGTTCCTTGTGCCAGTATCAACATTTCCTGAAATGTTCATTCAAATCCATCCATAACTTTTTGAGTTATCTTGCACATGGACAGACAGACAAACCAATGCCAACATAAACATAAGCTCCTTGGCAGAGGTAAAAAGTAGATGTATTTCCGTTAGAGGGGTTTATCTTTGGAATGGCCTGGAAGATCAATTAAAACAGTCTAAAACAATTAAAACTTTTTAAAAAAGATGTACAAATGAACTATTTTTCAAAAACATAAAGCTCAGGATTGACTAAAGAAAAGACTTGTTTAAAAGACTAGGATCAGTATTGGTAATTGAGATTAGGAGATGATTTAGCTGAATTAAATTTAATATGTATTCTCTTCTGTTGTATATTTAGTATTGATTACATTAAAAAAAAAATTGTTTGTTTTTTTGTTTTCATGTGGAAACATTGTGTTAATTGTAAATAGGGTTAATAGGGCAAAATAAGACTGTACTTCAGCCTAAACCCTTTTGGTCGTATTGTATATGGAATAATGGATATGTTGTTTTTGTTTGTTGTTTAAAGTAATTAATGACCGAATAAACTACTACTTCACTACTTCATGTACAGCGAAATAGTAGATTTTCACCCATATTTGTCTCTTTGTTCAAAATTTAAAAATGGGGTATTATTGAAGTTATTATTGGCATATACTAATAAATATTAATACTTGATTCCTTCTTAATAACCTTGATTAACTAAACTGTGCATCATACGTCATCGTCATACGCCTGCAGACAGAGGTCGACTCCAGACAGATTAGTTTCTTTTTGTTTCTGGTTAATGCTGCCGACTCCAGACGCAGAGCCCCTCCATTAAACCTACAGAACTGTGTCTGTGTTGCGTTGTCTCCGCACACCCACCTGTTAATCTATATTCAGTCGCTGTGTCTGATCCTCCTCCTCAGACGATGAGTCAGACTCCGAGGCCGCCGAGCTCGACCTGGGCACCAAGATTAAGACGCCCAAGGACACCATGTTGGAGGAGTTGTCCCTGCTCACCAACAAGGGCTCCAAGATGTTTAAGATGAGGCAGCAGAGGGTGGAGAGGTTCATCGTCACCAACGAGAACATGGTGAGAACAAGCGGACGGAGTGGGTTTAACTGGTACCGGATGGAAAGGAAGAAGAAGCTAATGGCTGATTAACTGGCCCATGTCGTCCTCATCCTTCTCCACAAAGATTTAGAGCACACTGTAAAAAATGACTGTAGAATTAACACCAAAAAGTGTCAAAATTGCAACATAAAAAAACTGTAAGTGACAATACAATGAAAAGTTATTTATTTGAAAAGATTTTTGTGTTAATGATTGAATCAAATATAGCTGTAGTTTTTATAGGAAGAGTATGTGAACAAAACCAGATCTGTATATAGAAATTATGTATTTCTATTGTTTTTCGAAAATAAAACTGTAAATTGAAAAATAATGTGGTGCCATTAAAATTATATGACCATAATGTTGAAATAATGGCATATTTGCTTTTTTATCAGTAAACTTTTCACAATTTAACATTTTAAATTTGTAAATTAGTGGGTTGGTAGAGTTTGTAGAGCGGCTATTGTCGGAAGACCAGAAAAGGGTTATATCAACTAAATGTAAACTAATTTTCTGACATTAAGGTGGGCACCAATGCTAGGTACTATGTGTATTAGGATGGGTAAAATGCAAGGAATGAATTCACCTATGGGGATAATAAGGCGCTAATTGCTCATGCTAATGCTAATGCTAATGCTATGCACTATATATGTGTTATGTGTAAAATGCATAGCTTGAATTTTTGTACAGTGATAATAAAATAAGTTACCCTTCATTTTAAATATGTAAGAACTTAAATATATTGAAATACGCAGGAGTAAAAGTAAAAAACAAACAACACTAAAACGTGGAAGCATTTTAGCTCAGAATAATGTCAAATTCAGATTTAAGCCTTGACGATCACAAGTAGATGTTTGTTTTTGTGTGGACTGATCTCCTGTCGGTCTGGTCTTCCAGCAGAACCTGGAGAACCTACTCATGTCTCCTCCGATTCCTCCGCCAAAGCCTGAGATGCCGAAAGACGAAGGTGCATCAACACGTCAGGTTTTATTGTACGTTTCCACTCTTTCCGTCTTTGGTTTGACCGTCGGTCGTCTCTGTCCTCAGTGGTTCAGGGAGATGAGGAGGTGAACACCCAGGAGGAGAAGGAGAGGAGGAGGAAGGCGTACATCCGCACCTACGTATCGCCATGGGAACGGGCCATGAAAGGCAACGAGGAGCTGACGGCCACCATGAAGGCCTCCATGCCCGGTCCCATCCAGATCCACCTGGACCTGCCCCAGTACAAGAGCTTCAACAGGTAAGCAAGTACTCTGAGGTACTACATACTCATCAAGTACTCTGAGGTAGTACATACTCATCAAGTACTCTGAGGTAGTACATACTCATCAAGTACTCTGAGGTACTACATACTCATCAAGTACTCTGAGGTACTACATACTCATCAAGCACTCTGAGGTAGTACATACTCATCAAGTACTCTGAGGTAGTACATACTCATCAAGTACTCTGAGGTAGTACATACTCATCAAGTACTCTGAGGTACTACATACTCATCAAGTACTCTGAGGTAGTACATACTCATCAAGTACTCTGAGGTAGTACATACTCATCAAGTACTCTGAGGTAGTACATACTCATCAAGCACTCTGAGGTAGTACATACTCATCAAGTACTCTGAGGTAGTACATACTCATCAAGTACTCTGAGGTGATACACAGTCATCAAGTACTCTGGGGTACTACAAACTCAGGAAGTATTCTGAGGTACTACATACTCATCAAGTACTCTGAGGTAGTACATATTCATGAAGTACTCTGAGGTAGTACATACTCATCAAGTACTCTGAGGTAGTTCATACTCATCAAGTACTCTGAGGTAGTACATACTCATCAAGTACTCTGAGGTACTACATACTCATCAAGTACTCTGAGGTAGTACATATTCATCAAGTACTCTGCGGTACTACATACTCATCAAGTACTCTGAGGTAGTTCATACTCATCAAGTACTCTGAGGTAGTACATATTCATGAAGTACTCTGAGGTAGTACATACTCATCAAGTACTCTGAGGTAGTACATACTCATCAAGTACTCTGAGATAGTACATATTCAGGAAGTCCTCTGAGGTAGTACATACTCATGAAGTACTCTGAGGTAGTACATATTCAGGAAGTACTCTGAGGTACTACATATTCATCAAGTACTCTGAGGTACTACATACTCAGGAAGCACTCTGAGGTAGTACATACTCATGAAGTACTCTGAGGTAGTACATACCCATGAAGTACTGTGAGTTGGTACATACTCATCAAGTACTCTGAGGTACTACACAGTCATCAAATACTCTGTGGTAGTACACAGTCATCAAATACTCTGTGGTAGTACACAGTCATTTAGTACTCTGAGGTAGTACTCAGTCCTCAAGTACTTTGAGGTAGTACATACCCATGAAGTACTTTGAGGTATTACATACTCATGAAGTACTCTGTGGTAGTACACAGTCATGTAGTGCTCTGAGGTAGTACTCAGTCGTGTAATACTCTGTTGTGTAGGTCTCAGTCATGAAGTACTCAGTCTTGTACTACTCTGAGGTAGTACTCAGTCGTGTGGAACTCTGAGATAGTACTCAGTCATGTAGTACTCAGCCATGTAGTACTCTGAGGTAGTACTCTGACGTAGTAGTCAGTCATTTAGTACTCAGCCATGTAGTACTCTGAGATAGTACTCTGAGGTAGTACTCAGTCATGTAGTACTCTGAGGTAGTACTCTGAGGTAGTACTCAGTCATGTACTCAGTGCACTTGTCTCATTCAGTTTTCCTTCCGGTTCTGTTTTTATCTCCTGTCGTCGTTCAGTCCAATCAGTCAAACGTCATAAAGTCGTGTCATTCAGACTCGTCTCAGCCTAAACTCGTAACTGCCGCCTCATCCTCCGACTCACCTGCACAGGTCGCTATGACAACCGGTGGCATTAAAGGGCAGCCTCCTTCCTGCCTGCGTTTCCATGGCGTCGTTCAGCAGCTGCACCACAGATTTAGAAATGTGCCAACCTGTACGTGCACTTCCCCCAGATGTAATTATGTTCATCTGATCTGAACCCTTAGCTCCTTCCATGACACAACAGTCACAGCAGCTGGATCAGGATCTGGATCTGGATCTGGATCTGGATCTGGACCTGGATCTGGGTCTGGGTCTGGATCCTCCACCGACCACCGGAGGATCTGAATAAGTAACGCACGCTGAGGTCACCAAAGTAAAATAAGACTGTGTTCACCTGCACTTTAATGTAACAAAAAGTAAAGAAGAAATTAAAGCTCAGACCATCGAGTACGTGCAATATTACAAATATCTCAGGACGGTTATTGATGATAAATTCAGCTTTGAGAACATTTGTGAAGTCGTATGTAAACAGGACAGCATCTTTTAAATAAATATACGTCTTGTTGTGCCTTTTGCATATATATATATATATATATATATATATATATATATATATATTTTTTTTTTTTTTTTTTTTCATAATCTCCCTCATGTTACATTTTTAACATAGTTTTCACATTTCTTATGTGATGAAATAATGAGAAAACAATGAAGAAGAAGGGACATTGTTAGCAAAAATATATCATTAAGTGCACATAAAAACAGTTGTGTACATCCATTGTCATTTGTGAAATTACGTGGGTTTATTGGGGAATCAGTGTTGCAAAAAAAAAATTATTAAAAAAAAAAATTATGTAAAAGAAATAATGCTTATGTTATCTGTGGTGGCCCAGAGGGGCAATAGCTCAGAAAATTATCCACTATAAGAAAAAAAAGAAGGGAGATTGTGATTTATTTAAAAAGAAGTATCTGAAAAATAAATGTACCCCTTAAATAAAAGTACACTTGCATGAAACAAGTATCTCCTAAAAAAAAAAAAAAAAACTTTTAATAAAAAATTAATTTGAACAAAGAAACAAAATAAACTTGAATGATTAAAAAAAAAAAAAAAATCTCCAAAAAAAAAAAAACTTCTACAAAAAAGTGTCTCAAAATAAAATTGAGCAACATCAAAAATTATACATTTATCAAAAAAAAGAGCGCTTGAAAATGTAAAACTTCATATGCCTAAAAAAGAAAACCCCGTCACTTTTTAAATAATGTTCATCAAAAAAAAAGAAAGAAAGAAAATAAAAACATCAGCCACTTTTTCAATTAAGGGGGGCGCTGTTTACCCGAAAGGTCTCTTGCCTTAAAATTAAGGCCACCACAAAAAATAAAAGCATAGGCTGAAAATTTTTAAGGCCTTCAGCTAATGTGGCTAATGCTAGGGAAGTAACCCACGGGAAGTGGAGGTTGGTGCTCTAAAAATAAAGTTATTTAAAAAATATTTACATTAATATAGTTTGCAAAGTGGTTAAACCATTAAATGAGGTTCCCGTGTCTGCTTAAGGTTAGGCCTGGGTGTTAAATAGTTATGGTTAGGATTAGGGTATTGTTAGGGTTAGTTGTCATTGGTAAATGGCCCTTGTGTGCACTGTGAAGGTTCGTTGCTAAGCTAATGCTAACGCGAAAAGTTGACCGCAACTTTGTGAACTACCAGTGTGAGTAAAAATTTGTGTGCTTACGGTGGTGAATTGTTCAACTGCTTGGCATTTAATACTATTTTGATGAATATTAACTACAAGAAGTTTTAAAATTATTTTATTTTGAGAGGAGCAGTTTACACAGAATTTTCACTACTTCTAACCTATATCCACTGGCCCCCCTGGGAATGCTGGGCCCCATGAATTTGTCATGTTTACCCCCCCGTACGGCGCCCCAGACCTACAGGTGTAAATAAAGTAACCTGGACCTGTTCTGTTCCCCCCCCCCCCAGGACGGCGTTGCCCTTCGGAGGCTTCGATAAAGCCTGTAAGTCGCTGACCTTTGAACTGCCGGAGGTGCACTTGGCCCCCGAGGAGCCGGAGCCGCTGCCCAGCCTGCAGGCCGACATCCGCTCACGCCCCTCCTTCAACCGCACGCCCATTGGCTGGGTCTGCAGCGACGACTGCACCAACATCCACATGGACCTGGACATCCCCTTCGACGGCGAGACAGAGGACCTGTGAACGAGCACGCACGCCTACGGAGACGAACGCATCACACGTGCACACGACACACAGCGGAGGCTAATGTCATGTTACGTACTTTAACTGCATGCAATGAATTTGATCCAAATGAAGTGACTTTATGGAAAACGGACGAAGTCTCTCCCCCAGGCTCATGTGTGCTTTCTGACCTTTAACCCCAAATCTGAATGAGTCTTACTCTGATTGTGCAAACTGTGACCTACAACCTGAAACTTCTGTGTGAATAAAAAGCACTCTGCACTCTTTAAACTATGTATTTATGCAATAAAGTTCCCCTTTACAGAACGCCTGGGTTTCATCCACAAATTTACACCTACAAGTATTTTTCTGGTGAATATAAATTTTTTCTCACATCTAACCTTGTGATTTATTTGATTCTTTGTATTTTTCAGTAAAATCAGGTATTTTCCTATTTTTAAATTTATTGATCAGTAGATCAGGGGTGTCAAACTCATTTTAGTTCAGTTCCACATTCAGCCTAATATGATCTAAAGTGGGCCGGACCAGTAAAATAATATAATAGGATAAGAACTTTTGAGAGTAAAAAGTAAATTCTGTAATGAAAATGTTTATATCCATGAATTGTACTTGATCATAACATGAACAAATACGAAAAAGCTGAAAATTCCTTAGTATTATAAATACAATGTTAACAATATTACACCTTAGTTTATCATTTATACATGCAAATCACAACTTACAGATCACAGTAGATCAACAAATACACAAAACATTAAATAACGGAGAATATTATTAAAATTCCACATACTTCTCTTAAGACATTTCACACATTCATATTTTTTGTAAAAGACTAGTCTGTAAATGTAAACATTTTTGTGTAATTTTACTTTTTTTTTTACACTAATACAAAGAGACAAATTTGCAGTTTTCATTATTTATAGGTTATTATGATAGTATTTTACTGATCTCATCCACTTTAGACTGAAATGACTTTAAATGATTTGAACATCCTTGATTACTAATATCTTCAGTCATTTTTGCATTTCACAAATTCATCCCAGGGGCCGGACTGAACCCTTTGGTGGGCCGGATTTGGCCCCCGGGCCGCATGTTTAACACCTGTGATGTAGATGTTCATAGAAGCTCAGAGTAAAATCAGAGAAAATGAAAGAAAAAGTAACTTTAAAAAAAAAAAAAAAAACCCAAACAAACAAAAAAACGTCATTAATTGAACAGAAAAATGTGTGTATATCCACTGTCATTTGTCAGCCTACATGGGTTTTTATTGGTGAACAATGACCTAAACACACAAGGTGCAAAAAAGATGCAAAAAGATAAAAACTGGAGAAAAAAAAAAAAAAAAGTAAATGATGCAAAAATTTAAAAACATACAAGATGTTATGTGAAAACTATTTTAATAAATGGAGCACAAGGAAAGTTAGGTTAAGAATTATGCAACAGACAAAACAAGATAGATATATATTTAACAAATGCAAAAATAAAGCCAAAGGTTTTTATATGAAAAACAAAAAAATTAAGCAAAAGTGACATTTTCTGCAAAATATACCATTAACTGAACATGAAAACAAGCATCTCCATCCACTGCCATTCATCAACAGACGAGGAAAATTCTGTGAAAAAAAGAAGGAAAAATTATGTAAAATTTACGTCAAAAATGTTAAACACACAAGATGGAAATAATGCAAAAGATGGAACAAGATGCAAAGAAGACATAAAAGACCCAAAAATGATGAAAACTATGAAAAAAAACATGATGATGTAAATAATGCAAAAATAATAATAAAAAAACCCATTATACAATATTTTTTTCAATTGTTTTGATATTTTTGAACAGGCACAGCGACGACAGCTCAGTAGGACTACTGGGGTCCTAGGGAATGCGGATGGCGGGAACTTTTGTAAAAACTATATTAAAAATGTAACACAAGGAAAATTATGTAAAAACAGATAGAAAAATGATGCAAAAGTCGCAACAATATGTTTTTTTTTGTTTTTTTAAATTAGATTTTTGAACAGGCACAATGAAGAGAGCTCTGTAATACTTCTGGGGTCCTAAGAAATGCGGATGGCGGGAGTTTGTGTTTACGAATATATCTATCCAGAAAAATACAGTATTTCGCTTCTTGAGTCATAAATAAGTAACCATTTAATTAACTTATAACTTTGTGTTCCGGTTTCATTAGTTGTTTATCGCGTGGACTTTGTGTTTGCGGTCTTCGTGGACTCACCTCAGGACAGGTACCCCCCCCCCCCCCCCCCCCAAAGGCCACACCTGTCACGGCCCACGGAGCAGTGTCACAGCAGACACTAGAGCCCCACGGGCAGAGGAAAGGTTTATTTGATCAGTTAACTGTTATTATTTTCTTTGTCTAATTAATGATATCCGTGTAAATGTTGAAAACTGTGTTTCCTGCACCGGGTTAATATTATGCAGTTTCACTGATCTGGGGTCAAATCTGTGCATCACTTAATAAGAACACCCACGTCCCTGAATGCGCACTCACTGATCTGAGGTCAGATCTGTAAATATCAGTGAATAAAGAAAGTACAGGAAGCTGAAACTTCTTTAGATGAACTCACCTGGACAGTTTACTCACAGACGAGCATAAAACCGTTAGATTTAACCCCTTAAATGACTGTTGGAATATCTGACGTCACTGTTATTTATGAAAAAACTACACAAAATATGACATATTTTCCATATAATACACGGTACAGGGATGTGTCATTATTTTATATCAGAGTCTTGTACATGTCAAACATTAACAATAACACTGATTTCACCACATTAGTAGTTTTTCTATGTGAGACTATGTATTATTTAATATTTTGTGTTTTTTCTCCCGTAAATAATTCAGTAATGTATAATAATGTAATAATTATGTATTTGGCATTTAAACTTATGGGGTTTCTGCTTCTCTGTGTGTAACTGCCTCTAAACTGGAGAATAAATAATTTGACTAATATTGTTATTAATTATTAGTTATTTATTTAATTATTAATCTAATTATTATGGAAGAGAATTAGGACCACTGGAAAAAAAAAAATTACGGTCCAATATAGATATTTTATTTTATTATTATTCTGAGACAAAAAGTCAGAATTCTGCCTTTTTGTCTCAGAATTCTGTGTTTAATCTCAGAATTCTGACTTTGAACTCAGAATTCTGGCTTTAATCTAAGAACTCTGACTTTAAACTCATTATTCTGACTTTAAACTCATAATTCTGGCTTTAGCATCAGAATTCTGACTTTAAACTCAGAATTCTGGATTTAATCTCAGAAGTCTGACTTTAAACTCACATTTCTGACTTTAAACTCAGAATTCTGGCTTTAATCTCAGAAGTCTGACTTTAAACTCATTATTCTGATGTTAAACTCATAATTACCTCTGCCAAGGAGGTTATATTTTTTGCCAGGGTTTGTTTGTTTGTCTGTCTGTTTGTCTGTCCGTTAGTGTGCAACATAACTCAAAAAGTTATGAACAGATTTGGATGAAATTTTCAGGGTTTGTTGGAAATGGGATAAGGAAGAAATGATTAAATTTTGGTGGTGATCGGGGGTGGGGGGGACCAACGGGGGGGGCCACTGATCGTTAGTGTGCAACATAACTCAAAAAGTTATGGACAGATTTGGATGAAATTTTCAGGGTTTGTTGGAAATGGGATAAGGAAGAAATGATTAAATTTTGGTGGTGATTGGGGGTGGGGGGGCCCACGGGGGGGGGGGCCCACTGATCAGCCTTGGCAGAGGTCTGCGCTCTCTGAGTGCTTCTAGTTCAGACTTTTTTTCCTCAAAATTCTGACTTTAAACTCAGAATTCTGCTTTAATCTCTGGATTCTGACTTTTTTCTCATAATAATAAAAAAAAAAAAAAAAATATATATATATATATATATATTGGACCTTATTTTTTTTCTAGCGGCCCTAATCCTTTTTCTGTAAATTATTGAAATCGACTGATGTAGATATTTTTGGCCGTATTATTGATTTATAAAACAGACCGATAGCTTTACCACTACTGAAAATGAATGAATGTTAGTTAATTGTCGTAAAAATACTTGCACTGTGTTCATTTTAGAGCATTAATAGAATCGGATTTGTGCATGAATGTTTAATGTATTACGTAAAAGAATACAACTACATTGAGAAGTTCTACATTTCAAGTATTATCAGTAAATTGTACTTAAAATATTAAAGTTTATATTCAGTCAATCACTAAACCATTCAAATATGTTTCATTCAACTTAATATTGAACAAAACTACCTTTACTACTACCAGTGCAGCTTTTATTTTGTAAGGTGTGAGGTTTGTAAAAAATCGGATTTTGGCCCCATTTGCCTACAGTCTGAACGTAGCCTGTATCTGAGTCAATAAAAATATCCACCACCTTGAAGGAAACTAAAACTTCTTTAGATGAATTCACCTGAACAGTTACTCAAAGTGAATTTCATGTAAACCTTTGTTAGTTTGTTATGGGGACAGTTTTCCTCATTATGAGCTGAAATGTCTTGAAATAATTTACTTTTCAGACACATTCCTCTTTTTATTCCTGTTTATACACATCAGTATCACCTCTGACCAGGTGTAATGATTATTTTCTGAGTCCCAGTTACACTTTATCAGAGGTAAATCACATCACAATGAATTCATGAGAAGAAGTACAAATATTTTATTCTGACTTAATGGGCAACAGCGTTTTTCCTTAAAATAGGATTCATTTTCTAGTATGAAACTTACTTGTCAGGGATATTTTTCTTTTTTGGTTAAAAAATAACAACAGTTTTCCAGAACCAAAGTTTTTTTTTTTTTTAACTTTCTTTAATGTTCTTTTTTGCAGACTGACCTGTTTGTCCCTGTGTCCTTCCACCTCTTCTATGAATAGAGGCTCAGGCTGTGACATAAACTGTTCTGGATCTGCTCCAATCACACCAATTATGTCTCTGACAGTGGGTTACAACAGTTGGACATGAGCAGCTCTGCACCTCATCCTCCGCACAGACAGGTACGACTTTTCTTTATTAAGAACCACAGCAATGCAATCAAACATTACAGCCGATAAACTATATACAAAATATAATCAAAAAGACAGCATAGTTATAGAAAGTGGGTGTAATTATTCAAATCTAAAGAGTTGTTTGTACATATTATTGGATTTTGTTGCTTTTTTTGAGTTTATCATGGATAAAGAACTAACCCCTTGTAGACTATTGTTGCAAATTCACCTCCATATTCCACTGTTTTTCTAATGCGGTGCAGTTCAACACTCATGTTTCCTGGTTTATCTATGATCCCTGATGTTCATGGATCAGTTTCAACGTCCTGTTTCTGTTACGGTGTGATTCATTTAACAACATTGTACTGATTTTTGGATCATTTTTTGTCTTGTTTGGCTTGTTGTCTGGAATAACTGATCAATAGCAGCATCAATAAAATAATCTACAGGGTTTGTGAAAAGTAACTAGGCATTAAAAATTGGTAATTTCCAGAACCACTGACCATAACTCAGTGGGTACAGAGACTGAAAAAGGTCTGCACTATGGAGCGAAAGACCGCAATTAAAGTTGAATGCTTTTGAACATAGATGGAACTGTATTACTTGGTATTTGGGCAACTGATGAAGGAATGGGAGCTATTATCAGATTGTTATCTCTCTCTATGACTGATATTGTACTGCTATAATTTTCCTTGGTACAAACAAGTATTTATTTTCCACGTGATTTCCCTTTATGGTATTTCTATTGTATTCCATTTACTTGTGCTTTAAGTCATTGGGTGCTTTGTCAGAGAATGTTCTGTTTTGTGGAAAAATGAATATATAAATAAAAAGTAAAAAAAAAAGGTAATAAAATCCATATTCCTTTTACAAATGTATTGAAACAAATGATACATGTTCTTCATTACATGGGAAAATTAAAGTAAATCAGGGGATCAGGGATAGAATGAACAACCTTCTGATGCACGTTGTCTTGGATATCATTGAGAACCTCCTAAATCCATGAATAAGAAAAAAAGACAATAAGAAAATAGAAAATACCCATTAGTGTTGTCTGTTTAATACATGTTTTCGTCATGACTTCAGTGATACCAAAAATTCTACAAGCAATTTCTAATGTCTAGTTACTTTTCACCCACCCTGTACATACCTATCTATAATAGGTGCTGTATTCACATTAACAACTTCCACTTAATTCATTTTATTTATTTATTAACCTTTATTTAACCAGGAAAAAAACTATCTGAGTTCACAAATCTCTTTTGCAAGTGTGTCAGGGCCAAGACAGCAGCAGCACAAGTTACAAACAGTAGAGATTTACATAAAACATAGAAGAAAACTCACCATATATAAAACACTAAACTAATAACATACATATAAAACAACATCAATAATTTTTAAAAAAAGTCTGCATTTATGTAGTATACATTAATTTAGGATCTGTGTCACAGCAAAAACAGAGATAACTTTTGTTTTTTTAATAGCTTAATTATAAATCAATGTAGGTAGTAATGGGTTAAACTGGAATAAATGTAATTTGTAAAATGGGTAAAAAAAAAAAAAAAGACAATAAGGTCAAAAATAGAATAGATGAAGTGATTCTGATTGTTGATTACAGAATGTACATGTATTTTTAATATCTAAATATTTACAACAGGGTGGGAATGTTCCTGGGTTTGGGTTAAAATACAAAAAACAATGACTGTATTATACTTTTCTGTGACTCAATACATAGTAAAAACACTTTGAACAAAAAAATAAATATTTACAACAGTATAGGTTGATGTTATGTACATTTTAAGACATATTTGCTTGATCTTATTGATCTTATTTGACAAACATCATTTTTTTTTTCCAACTTTATTGAAAACATTAAAGTACAGTACAAAAATCTGAACAAACAACAAGGTGTCAAAAGGGAAAAAGCATTTGAAAATATATGTTTAAGAAAATAATGAAAGATACAAAGCGTAATAATACAAATAATAGTATTTAAAAAAGTAAATAAATAAATAAAAATAACAGATCTAACAAATATAAATAAATAAATACAACAGAGAGTTCAGTCAGTATTACAGAATTGTTTATAAATAGCCAGGGTGTTAGAGCTTTTTTTTTTTTATTTTTTTTTTTTATTATGGATAAATTCTAAAGATTCAATATAATTTTCAAATTCCAATAAGAAGATTTAAAATTTAGGTGTGTTTTAGTGTATTTATTTTTATGTATATGAAATTTTCCAAATAAGATGAAAAAATTTACAACAAATTCTAAATTGTGAATATCATGTTTAAAATATGTAATTACATTTTGGGATGTTATAGTATTCTTATCTTATTAATACTTTTAGATGTGATATATTTTTCAATTTTTGTCCAGAAATTAAAAGAATGTTCACATAAAAAGAATAAGTGTAGAGTAGTTTCAGAGTAAGAATGCCAAAAGTTACATATTTCTTCCACATCAGAGACTCGAGACAAAATAACATTGGAGGGATATACGTTATGTAAAATTTTGAGATGTAAAATTCTAATTTTGTTTGTAATACAGTATTTATACAGTAATGTCCATGCTTTGGACCACTCAGTTTTAGAGAAGGTTGAATTCCATAATGCTTTACCTCTGGGGGAAATTTTCCTCTTTTCATGCAATGTATTGCATATATACTTGTTATTACAGCTCAAGTTAAAAATATTAATATCATTAATCAGTTAACAAGGTTTATCTGACTGTAATGTTTGATAACTAAGATGACTTTTCATAAGTAAGAAAATGCCATTAGGGATTGCTTTGAATACATAGTTGTATTCTTTATTTGGAATTGGAAACAAATTTATTCTCATTAATCACAGGTGTCAAACATGCGTCCCGGGGGCCAAATCTGGCCCGCCTAAGGGTCCGGTCCAGCCCCTGGGATGAATTTGTGAAATGCAAAAATAACACTGAAGATATTAATCATTTTAGTTCAGGTTCCACATTCAGACTAATTTAATCTCCAGTGGGTCGGATCAGTAAAATACTGTCATAATAACATATAAACACTCACAACTCCAAATTTTTCCCTTTCTAAATGTAAACATTTTCATGCCATTTTACTGTATTTACAATAAAACAAACTAACATTTCACAAAAACTTGAATAACCTCAAAAAATATGAACATTTTGAAATGTCTGAAGTGTAATTTTATCAATATTCTGCTTGTTATTAAATGTTTTGTGTGTTTGTAGATCCACTGTGATCTGACCGTTGTAATTTACATGTGTAAATGATAAACTGAGACAGAATATTGTTAAAATTGCACTTAGTTTTCTTAAGAAATTTCAGTTTGTTCATGTTATTCACATTGTTTTAAAGGATAGTTGGTAGATGTAAACCTTTTCATTACATAATTTTACTTTTTTCGCTATAAAACATAGAGGAAAGTTTGGAGTTGGCATTTTTTTAATATATATATTATGTTATTATTTTACTGGTTCGGCCCACTGCAGATCAAATTTGGCTTAATGTGGCCCCTGAACTAAAATGAGTTTGACACCCTTGTCATAAATTGTTCATATCTTAATAAGTTCCCATCTTTGTCAAAGAGGTCATTAAGGAAAATAATGTCTTTGTCAATCCAACTCTAAAAAAACTGATTTCTTTCTAACAGTAATGTTTCCATTATTCCAAATAATAGCTTTATGTGGAGAAAAAATTGTGTGTATTGTGTGTAGTTTCCAAGAAAGTAGAGCTTGTTGATAGAATTTAGAGACAAACAGGTAAGTCCGCGCGCAGGACCGTACGGAATGACGTCATCTCCATCCTCGTCCTCTTACGCACCGCGTCCAGAAGGCGGCGGCATCGCGCTGAACAAACCCGCCTCATAAAACGCTACGTCACACACACACACACACACACACACACCCCTAAAAAATACACACACACAAACACACACACATACACACCGTCACAGAACCGGAGAGAGAGCTGGGAAGATGGCACGGTATCGCGAGAGCCGCGTGCCGTGCCGCGCTGGATGGCGCTGGTGGGGGCTGGATGCGCCCACGGCTCGCCCTCTCTCCCGTTAAATCACACGGTAGGACACGCGATCGGACGGAGACCGGCGGCGACAGCACCCGGGGTGAGTAGAGCTCCACACCGAGCACCGGGCTCCGTCAGCGGGGGGCCCGGTGCTGGGGAGGCGGGCACGGAGGGAGGGAGGGACGGAGGGGGGGCGTGCATGTGACCGCACCGCTCAGGATCAGAAGGTGTAGAGACGGAGGGGGTGTGGGGGGGAGTGGGGTGGGGGGTGTCACGGCCAGATGTGATCCCCTCCAGATGTGCTCCCGTGACAGCTCGGGGCTCGTCTGTCATCATCATCATCCCCATCATCATCATCTTCATCAGTCCCATCATCATCAGCAGCAGCAGCACATGCGGGAGATGTGCGTCCCATCCCCGCGTCACTGTTGTCCGCGCGTGTCCGTACTTTCCTCTTTAACTAACTAACTATCCTTTGCCCTCAAGTTGATCCGGTCCACAGTCACAGGTGTCCCGGTCCGGTCTGGATCAGGTGGGCTGCTCCGGTGCGCCACAGTGCGCGTGGCTCCTGC
Organism: Sphaeramia orbicularis; assembly: GCF_902148855.1. Classification (NCBI taxonomy): domain Eukaryota; kingdom Metazoa; phylum Chordata; class Actinopteri; order Kurtiformes; family Apogonidae; genus Sphaeramia; species Sphaeramia orbicularis. Next base: position 4,270,022 of record NC_043975.1, read on the forward strand.
TTTGTGTTGATTTATTTTCATCTTTTCCGGTGTGGACTGTGTACACTCTACGCGGACTTGTTGATGGATGGCCCACAGACCGCAGCCTTTTTCCACCGAAGCGGATTCACGCTCCGCTGTCATCGCTCCCGGAGGCCACTATTGATTTACCGCTGCGGTTTCGATCCGCGTGATTGATGACTTTGGCCCCTCACCGGGCCCGCGTCGCCGTCACCGTCAGCATCAGCATCAGCCTCCAGCCTCCGGTACCGTCACGTTCACGCAGGTGACACAGCTCTCTGCTGCTTCACGGGCACGCACACACGTGTACAGTTGTTAGAAAATAGCAGGAGCAGAGACCATCCCCCTCAGGTGTCCAGAACCAGGACCAGAACCAGAACCAGAACCTGAAGAGTTCACTTCAGTCCACAACGTGACAAACGCAACACATGCAGAAACCTTCAGCCTCCAAATGTCGCTCTGACATTTCACTCAATTTGACTTTTAACTCTGCAACAGTCTGTGATAGCTCTGCAACCAACCATTATGACTACTGATGATGAAGATGAGGATGAAGATGATGATGATGGTGATACTTTATTATCATGTCAGTTCAGTCTTTGTTTCACTGCAGCTGCGTTTACATGTCACAGCAAACAAAAAATAACATCACAACCACAAAAGTAAACAGGTTCACATCGCCAGATTTTAGATGAGGTCCTCAAACGCCTCATTTGGTCCAAGACGTTTAGTTTAATGTGAAACAGGAGGATGGAAATGGAAAATATTCACATCTCAAGAATTGGAATTAGACAGTTTTAACCTGTAATAACTCAAACTGATGAAGATGTTCACATCTCAAAAACTATATAATATCAAGTATTTTTCCGACATTTAACTTTTGACACTCAACATAACATTAAAATCACAGAAGTAAACAGGGTTTTTTTTTTAGCTTCACATTGCCAGATTTTGGATGAGGTCCTTGAACGCCTCATTTGGTCCAAGATGTTTAGTTTAGTGTGAAACAGGAAGATGAAAATGGAAAATACTCACATCTCAAAAACTGGAATTAGACAGTTTTAACCTGTAATAACTCAAACTGATCAAGATAAATATCAATTATTGCCCTGACATTTAACTTTTAACACTCTGCAAATTACTCTGTGATATCACAGCAGCTAAATGTTATGACAACTGATGATGACGAAGATGATAATGATGATACTTTATAATGTCAGTTCAGTCTTTGTTTCACTGCAGCTACATTTACATGTCATAGAAAAAAATAACATCACAACCACAGAAGTAAACAGTTTTTTATTAGCTTTACATTGCCAGATTTTGGATGAGGTCCTCAAATGCCTCATTTGGTCCAAAATGTCCAGTTTAATGTGATAAATGGAAAGTATTCACACCTGAAAACTGGAATCAGACAGTTTTAACCTGTAATAACTCAAACTGATCAAGATAAATATCAATTATTGCCCTGACATTTAACTTTTAAGACTGCAAAATACTCACTTTGATATAACCGCAGCTAACTGTTATGATGATGATGGTGGTGGTGGTGGTGGTGGTGATACTTTATTATCATGTCAGCTCAGTCTTTGTTTCACTGCAGCTGCATTTACATGTCACAGCAAACAAAAAATAACATCACAACCACAGAAGTAAATAGGTGTTTTTTTAGCTTCACATCGCCACATTTTGGATGAGGTCCTCAAATGCCTCATTTGGTCCAAGGTCTTTAGTTTAGTGGGAAACAGGAGGATGGAAATGGAAAATATTCATAAAACCACAGAAGTAAACAGATTTTTTTAGCTCTGTGTTGCCAGATTTTGGTGTAAAAGCTAAAGATGGGGTCCTCAAAAGCCTCATTTGGTCCAAAATACTTAGTTTAGTCTGATACAGGAGAATGGAAATGGAAAATATTCACATCTTATACACTGAAATCAGACAGTTTTAACCTGTAATGACTCAAACTGATGAAGATAAATATCAATTATTGCCCCGACATTTAACTTTTAACAAAATACTCACTGTGATATCACCGCAACTACATGTTATGACAACTGATGATGATGATGATGATGATACTTTATCATGTCAGTTCAGTCTTTGTTTCACTGCAGCTGCATTTACATGTCATAGAAAAAAATAACATCACAACCATAGAACTAAACAGGGTTTTTTTTTTTTTTAGCTTCACATTGCCAGATTTTGAATGAGGTCCTCAAACGCCTCATTTGGTCCAAGATGTTTAGTTTAGTGTGACTCAGGAGGATGGAAATGGAAAATATTCACATCTCAGAAACTGGAATTAGACAGTTTTAACCTGTAATAACTCAAACTGATCAGGATAAATATCAATTATTGCCCTGACATTTAACTTGTAACACTCTGCAAAGTACTCAGTGATGTCACCACAACTAACTGTTATGATGATGATGATACTTTATCATGTCAGTTCAGTCTTTGTTTCACTGCAGCTGCATTTACCCATCATAGAAAAAAAAAATAACATCACAACCACAGAAGTAAACTGGTTTTTAGCTTCACATTTTTCACAGATTTTGAATGAAGTCCTCAAACGCTTCATTTGGTCCAAGATGTTTAGTTTAGTGTGAAATAGGAGGATAGAAATGGAAAATATTCACATCTCAAAATCAATTATTTCTCCAACATTTAACCTTTGACACTCAACAACCTTAAAACCACAGAAGTAAACAGGTTTTTTGTCGCTTCACGTTGCCAGATTTTTGTGTAAAAGCTAAAGATGAGGTCCTCAGATGCCTCATTTGGTCCAAAATACTTAGTTTAGTCAGATACAGGAGGATGGAAATGGAAAATATTCACAATTCAGGAACTGGAATCAGACAGTTTTAACCTGTAATAACTCAAGCTGATGAAGATAAATATCAATTATTTCCCAGACATTTAACCTTTGAGACTCTGCAAAATACTCTGTGTTGTCACCGCAACTAACTGCTATGATGGTGGTGATGATGATGATACTTTATCATATCAGTTCAGTCTTTGTTTCACAGCAGCTGCATTTACATGTCACAGCAAACAAAAAATAACATCACAACCACAGAAGTAAACAGGGTTTTTTTTAGCTTCACATCGCCAGATTTTGGATGAGGTCCTCAAACGCCTCATTTGGTCCAAGATGCTTAATTTAGTCTGATACAGGAGGATGGAAATGTTAAATTTTCATATTTCAGAAACTGGAATCAGACAGTTTTAACCTTTAACGACTCAAACTGATCAAGGTAAATATCGATTATTGCCCCGACATTTAACTGTGACTTACCATCACTCTGACTCTTAACTCTGCAGTATAGTGTCTGTAATAGCTCTGCAGCTAACCAGTGTGGCTACTGATGATGATGATGATGATGATACTGTATTATCATGTGATTATCCTTTGTTTTACTGCAGCTGCAGCTGCATTTCCACGTCACAGCAAACAAAACATAACATTAAAACCACAGAAGATGAGGTTTCAGGTCTTTGCTGCCAGATTTTGGTGAAAATATTAAAAGATGAGGTCCTTAAACGCCTCATTTAGTCCTAGATGTTTAGTTTAGTGTGATAGAGGAGGAGAGAAACAGAAAATATTCACATCTGAGGGACAGTTTTAACTTTTAACGACTCAAACTGATCACAGATTATCAGAGAGTCAGCAGAGAAAGGCCAGGAGGAGGAGGAAGAAGAGGAGGAGGAGGAGGAGGAGGAAGGAAAGGACAGAGGACAGGAGGCAAGGACAGCATTTTAAATGTGTCTTTTTAGGCGTTTTTGCCATTTACAGTTTTCTTTTCTCTGGTTTTTCCCTTTTTTATCCTTCCTTTTTTTTTTTTTGGCTTTTACATCTATTTTTTTTTTTTCAGTTTTACTTTTTACAGTGTTCTTTTTTTTTTTTTTTTAATCATTTTTACCTGTTACATCTTTATTTTTTATAGTTTTCATCTTTAACATCTTTTTTTTTTGTCATTTTGGCCTTTTACAGTTTTCTTTTCTCTCATTTTTTCCTTTTTATATCCTTCTTTTTTGGCCTTTTTGTCATTTATGTCCCTTTCACCTTTTACAGTTTTCTTTTCCATTGTTTCTGCCTTTTGTATTTTTCTGTTTTGGCTCTTTTAGTCTTTTACATCTATTTTTTTTCATCCATTTTTCCTTTTTACATTGTTCTTTATCATTATTTTTACCCGTTACATTTTTATTTTTCATAGTTTTAACCTTTTACATCTTTGTTTTTCTTGTTTTCATCATTTCATCTTTAGCAAATAATTTAAAACCACAAATTACTACCTTTAATGCTCTTTTCACAACTTAGAATGAATAAACTAAGAACTAAACTCCAGACTTTTGCATCTTCCTTTTTTGTCATTTTTGCCCTTTATGATTTTCTTTTCTCTTGTTTTTCCCTTTTATATCCTTCTGTTTTGGCCTTTTTGTCATTTATGTCATTCTTTTTTAATCAATTTCCCCTTTTACAGTTTTCTTTTCCATTGTTTTTGCCTTCTATATTTTTGTGTTTTATCTTTTTTGTCTTTTACATCTTTATTTTTCATCAGTTTTACTTTTTACATTGTTCTTTTTCATCATTTTTTACCTGTTACATCTTTATTTTTCATAGTTTTCAGCTTTTACATATTTTTCATTGTTTTTGTCTTCAACACATTATCGAGCCATCCTTGTTTTTGTCTCGTTGCGTTGAATAGAACTCAGAATGAACAAAATAAGCACCAAAATCTGGACTTTTATGAATAATTATAAATAAAAATAAAAAATCTGGGTTCTTTAGCTTTTACTGAGTTATACTTTCTGGTGTAATTTTATTTTATTTTTTAAATGAAGTGTCAATTTAGTTTAGAATGAATTTGAATTCATCGTTTTTGCCTTTTATGTCTTTATTTTTCATCATTTTTACTTTTTTACAGTGTTCTTTTTCATCATTTTCACCTGTTACATCTTTTATTTTTCATAGTTTTTGCTTTTTACATCTTTCTTTTTTGTCATTTTTACCTTTCACGTCTTTTTTCATCGTTTTTACCTTTAACGAATTATTGAACCATCACTGTTTTTGTCTCGTTGCATACAACAACAAAATAAGCACAACATTTTTGACTTTTATGACTAAGTAAAAATCCCCCCAAAATCTGGATTCTTTAGCTTTTACTCACTTATACTTTCTGGTGTAACTTTTTTTTTTTTTCATGAATTGTTTATTTAGTTTAGAATAATACAATGAATATACAGTCCATCACATGTGCAGAGTCAGGTCGAACAGATTCATATCATACAGGTTTGTGTTTAAAATCCGCTCCAAACCTTTATGTGTTGTTTGTTGTTTAATGTAAAAGGAGCTGAACCCACTTTACCTTTTACTGATGAAAATCCAGGCATCGTTCTTCACTCACAGTCATTTTCCTCAGGGGTGGTGTGTGTGTGTGTGTGTGTGTGTGTGTGTGTGTGGGGTGATTCCACACACACACTCCGATTGGGATGATTTATGGGATGTTGGCGTGTCGCTGCCGTGGACAATAGTAACTCGACACGTGACATGGACGTCTTCCTAAACGTTGAGGATGAAGCTGGTCTTCGATAACCGCTGCCGGGCTATTCTTAGGTTCAGTAGATGCACTGCTGCCGCCGCCGCCACCGCTGCTGCTGCTCTGGGATTTCCTATTCCTTTGTTAGTTTGAGGATGCTCTTATTGTTTGTGTTGTGCATCATAAACAGCGGGGGTTTGTGTGTTTTATTAAAGAGATTTAAGGTCATTTTTCGACTCACTGCTTGTGTTCGATGGCTGTTGATACATCCGCCTGTTTACAGAGTTACATCTTTGTCTTTTAACCCTTTAAACCCTAAGCCTAACATGATCTGTCTGGACTTTTGTTTCTTATTACCCCAAGGGGAGGCAAGGGGTAATGTTTTTGGTATTGTTTGTTTCCTCTGCCAAGGAGGTTATGTTTGTATCAGGGTTTGTTTGTTTGTTTGTCTGTTAGCCAGATAGCTCAAAAAGTTATGGACGGATTTGGATGAAATTTTCAGGAAATGTTGATACTGGCACAAGGAACAAATGATTAAATTTTAGTGGTGATCGGGGGGGGGGCCTGATCTGCCTTGGTGGAGGGCTGCACTCTCCAAGTGCTTTTCTAGTTTGTTTCTGTTTGTTTGTTTGTTTGTTAGCACTTTAGTAGCAAAACTATTGGTTGAATTCATACCAAATTGGGTTTATAGATTGCCAGTGACCCAGAAGACTTGTGATTACATTTTGGGAAAAATAAGTCAAAGTTCAAGTTTTTGATGAATTTTTTAAAATCCTTTTTTTCCCCTCCCATTTACTTAAAATGGGCAAAATTTCAAATGTCTATAAAAACATGAATTTTATTTCAATTTACTTCAAACTGGGCACATATATAGAGGCAACTGATATGCTGACATCAGCACATGCATAGACATGATGACATCAGCTGGATCGATGCCAAAATAGCCTACAATACGTGCGAGGGGGCGGGGTTTGTTGTGCCTGGAACCACTTGTTTTGAGTCCTTTTGCCCATTTTTTTTTAGAACTTTCAAAATCTGTCAGTCATTTCCAATTTACTGCATGTTCTAATTCTGCTTAAACAACTTCTTCTCCAGTTTCTAGTGCAGGTGTGAGTGAAATTGCCGTAACGACCCAATCGAACATATCAGGTTTCAGAAAACATTGAAATTTTTCCAGTTACACAAACAGTGACAGCGTTACAACCATCCAAACTGTATATGTGCAGAGTGTGTCAGCGATGACACGTCAGGTTTTAAAGAGTTAAACCTGTTGGTGGTCTGTCTTGGCCGTTCTTCAATTGTTGCTGCTTCACTTGTTGTGAGTTTCACATGGGATTCATCAGGGATTATATGAGGTTAAGGTGTAAGGAAGAGCAGATTAAATCAATGCAGGAAAGGAACTGGATTCAGAAAGAGAACACAACGTCTCCTTTGACCTTTAAAGTCCCCTGGGTTGATTTTCACTTCTTTTTCACACAGCATCTCCTCTCCTTTCATTTACAGTCTTTTCTTTTACTTTTCTTTCCTTATTTCTTCTTTTTGAGACATTATTCCAGGTAAAGGTGCTGCTTAGAACTGTCATGTGTTTCAGGTTCATAAAAACTGCTGTGAGTCTGTGTTCATGTTCCTTTTCTTCAGTCAAAACAGGTGGAATAACAAAAAAGACAAAGAGAGGAGGTTAAGTTTGACAGGTTTTTACTAAATAAGGCACTCAGAATGTACATCAGTAAGAGATTTAGAATGTTGAACATGAACGGTGAACTGGAACACACTGAACAACAACAAGAATTTGACTTTGGGCTCAGTAGTTTATGTTTTGGGGCTGTTTTTTTTATTTCTTTAGTTCAGCTGCTTTTTGACACCTGGTTGAACTCCAAAAAGCAGTTACATGGTCAAAAGAAGAGAATAAAATAAGCAACAAAATGACAAAAACAGCCAAAGTGATCCATAAAATAGGCAAAAATGAATAATAAACCAACAAAATAATAAGTAACATCCACAAAATAGTCCACAAACTGGACAGAATAGAGGAAAAAATAATAAAATAAAAAACAAATGCAGAAAAGTAAACAAAATAAGCAACTAAATGAACAAAAATGAATAAATTATTTAAAAAAAATTAAATAACTGGAAAACATGAGCAAAAAACTGACTAAAAATGAAGTAAAAAATAAAAAAATAAATAAAATCAACAACAAATATTTGAATTTGGTTCCAGTAGTTTTAGTTTTGTTGCTCTTTTTGTCTAAATCAGTCCAGCTGCTTTTCGACACCTGGATGAACTCCAAAAAGCAGTTACACAGTCAAAAAAAGAAAATAAAATAAGCAACAAAATGACAAAAACAGCCAAAGTGATCAATAAAATGAACAAAAACGAACAATAATCCAACAAAATAATAAGCAACATGAACAAAATAAGCCACAAACTGGACAAAATAGAAGAAAATTTTTGGAAATAGGCAACAAAAGGAACCAAAACAAATAAAACAAGTAAAATGAATAAGAAAAAATGAATGGTAACAGTTAATGATATATTTTGCTGGAAAAAGTCACTTTTTCTTCTGTTTGCACCATTTCTGATGTAATAAAACTCAACTTTAATCTGAGCTTTTATGAACATCTACATGATCAGTGAATTAAATTTAGGAAAACCCCTGATTTACACACAAAACAAACAAACAAACAAACAAACAAAAACGCAAAATCCAGAGAATAATATTATAATAAATGGTGATTATTCTGTTGACTTATTTTTCATTTTTGTTCATTTCATTGATTATTTTGGCTGGTTTTGTTCATTTTCTTGCTTATTTTCTTGCTTTTTTACTTCATTTGAGTAATTTTTTTGCAGATTTTTCCACATTATTTACTATTTTGTAAATATTTTATCAGTTTTTGTTTATTTCATTTAATAATATATAATGTATATAAACCCAGTGTGTCCATCCACTGTCATTGATCTAACTCCACGGGTTTTACTGGTGAATCAATGTTGTATAAGATTATCGTGTTTCCATGGCAACTACGGAGCCTCTGAACGTCCAAATGGGTCATATCTGATGACCATGAAAAGATGAAGAACTGCATTTTACACCAATTATTTACATGGATGTATAGAATTAATGGATCAGCAGGTATTAAACAGTTTGTATCAGTAGATGGTTTGGTCACTGGTGGATATTTGGGTTTTTATGGGTTAATGTTTTTGTTGAGCTTTTAACCATTTACACCTATTTATATTATCAATCATTGTTTTTTTTTTTAAGAAGGAAAACTTCTCTTCTTCCAGTTTTTTTCTTCTGAGACCAAATAAGACACTAAAGGAGGTTATTTTCGGCTTTGGGAAACACCTTTTTACAGTTTTATCGTCACCAAACAGTTCATCACAGCACTATTTCTTTGTTTCTTCTGATATTTTCTTTGGCTTTTTCTTCTTTCGTGGTAGAGCTACATTGATTTTTCTTTTTTGATCAGTTGTCGGAAACTAATCAGCTATTTATATGATCAACATCTCTGATTCCAACCCCTTAAATGTGAATATTTTCTATTTGTTTTCCTCCTCTTTGATGGGAATCAGAGTATATTTCAGATCTGGGTCAAATAAGACAGTTGAGAATGTGGTTTTTTGAGCTTTGGGAAACACGTTTTCACCAAACAAATAACAGATGAATCAAAAAAAAATCCTTAGTTGCAGCCTCATGTCTTCTTTCTTTTACTTCATTCTTTTTCTTTTCTTAGATCTTCTGTCTGTCTTTTATGTACACTGAAAAAAAACTCCCCCAAAAAACCCAAAAACATAAAAAAAACAGTAATATTCCAGCAGCAGGGGTGCCGATAAAATATTGTAAAATAATGGAAAATAACCATCTCATAAAAATACGGTAATTTTCCATAATTAAAATACAGTTTTTTGCCCTAACTTTACATGAGATTTTGCATATTTTTTTGACTTTTTAATGTGTAATAAAGAATATTTTCATGTATTGAAACAATCACATTACCTATAAATATATATATATCAATAATTTTCAATGAGACTAAGTTGTACAATCCACTAATAAAAACTGTATTTGGACAGTTTATCAGTGCTTATACATGTTATACATTCACAAAAGTACATTTATTCAACATTTTTGTCGTGAAACCTCCTGTAATTACACAAGATATTTGTCAATTAACAAACAAGTCTTGTTAAACTGACAGAACAAATACCTCTTTTACGGTTAATTCTCAGTAAATTTATCTCATTTTATTTATTCATTTTTTTTTACAGTATTAAACTTTAAATTAACAGTTTAATCTCATAAATAGAAAAGAAATATTTGTGAAATTACAATACATTTGCAGATGTATTTTAACTGTATTTTTCTGTGAGAAAAAGAAAAAATTTCTTTTAAAAAATGGAAATTTTATTGTTATTCACAGATAGAGTTTTTTTGTGTTATTTTACATTTGACATGTAAAATCACAGTCTATTTTTGTCATTTAATTGATATTTTCCTGTATCTTAAAAATACAGGAAAAATCTGTAAAAAAAAAAAAAAAAAACAGTGAAAATTCTGTTAAATTACAGATTTTTTTTTTCAGTGTACGTCTCCATCGATTTCTTTCTATCCAACTATTAAATTAATCACCAGTTGTTTCTATTGTCAACTGTTTTTCCAACTTCTTAAAAGTTAATATTTTCTACTTTTTTCCTCCTCTTTGACCAAATACAACACCTGAGGATGTTATTTTGGGCTTTGGGAAACTCCTTTTGATTTTAAAAACCAATCAATTAACTGATTTGATGAAATATAAAAGACATAATAGACAGTAAAAAGAAATAGGTGTGAAAATAATATTTAATTACAGCAGTATTTCTTTGTTTCCTCTGTTTCCCATTTCTTTCTTTAATAAACAACTGTTTTGATGATTGATCATCAATTTCACAAATTTCTTACAAACAAAAGTCTAAATTTGATGATTCCAGCTCCTTCAACATGAATATTTTCTGGTTTCTTTCCTCTTCTGTTGCCATGAACTGAATATATTTTGGTTTTTTACAAAATGAGACATTAGAGGACAGTATTTTAGGCCATTTTCTCACTTTAAAAAAACAAACAAATAACTGATTAATCAAAACTGTTAGTTGCAGCTTCATGTCTTAAAGTTTCTTAGTTTTTTGTACTTCATTCCTTTCCTTCACTCTTTGTTCTTCAACTGACAGCTATTTAAGATAAGATAAGATAAGATAAGGTTTTGCTTTAGGACAGTTTACAGTGTTACTGCAGCAAACAGCAGGAGCACTAAGAACAGTACAAAGGTATTTGAGTCATCAGTTTTAAGTTTAATTATTGAAGAAAAACGTCCAAATTCTCAGATTTGATCCTCTTTAATGTGAATATTTGACTTCAGAACCAAACATTTCACATTTGGGGACAGGATTTTGAGCTTTGGGAAACTCTTTTTCACTATTTTGTAAAGTTTTATTAAGCAAAGAAGTTGGTTTCAGCCTTTCCTTTCCTTTCCTTTCCTTTCCTTTCCTTTCCTTTCCTTTCCTTTCCTTTCCTTTCCTTTCCTTTCCTTTCCTTTCCTTTCCTTTCCTTTCCTTTCCTTTCCTTTCCTTTCCTTTCCTTTCCTTTCCTTTCCTTTCCTTTCCTTTCCTTTCCTTTCCTTTTGCTTCATTTCCCTTTGTTTCCTGAAGTTTCCTTTCAATTTTTTTTCCCTTTCCTTTCCTTTGTTTTTGTTTCTTTTCCTTTGTTTTTGTTTCCTTTGTTTTTGCTTCATTTCCTTTTGTTTCCTGAACTTTCCTTTGTTTCCTTTCTTTTTGCTTTTCATTTTGTTTCCTTTCCTTTCCTTTGTTTCTTACCATTTTGTTTCCTTTCCTTTGTTCCTTTTCATTGTTTCCTTTCTTTTTGCTTCCTTTCCTTTCCTTTCCTTTCCTTTCCTTTGTTTCTTGTCATTTTGTTTCCTTTTCATTGTTTCCTTTCTTTTTTCTTCCTCTCCTCTCCTCTCCTCTCCTCTCCTCTCCTCTCCTCTCCTCTCCTCTCCTCTCCTCTCCTCTCCTCTCCTCTCCTCTCCTCTCCTCTCCTCTCCTCTCCTCTCCTCTCCTCTCCTCTCCTCTCCTCTCCTCTCAACACCCCCAAACCGGGTTCCTCTCATCCTCATTTTGACCTAAGCTGTAAAAACCTTGCATGTTTCCCAGCATGCATTGTAAATAAGGATGCTTATGTAATAGCCTAAATATTAAGCAAATATCACACCCCTTTATATTCCTACTAATAGGATTGGGCGTGCGCATGTACCGCGGCGATAATGGGTTGCATCTAGGTTACAGTGTACGCATGCAGTTCTCACATGTATGCTGTAATGTTGGGGAAATGACCTTGAAGGTTGCGGGAAAAAAAAAAAAAAAAAAAATCGTGAGTGTGGGCAACATGCTCACACATGGCGCTACACGTGTTCCGTGATGTGGTCGTCGTGAAAACACACGGTCGTATATAACCTGTCTGTAGACGGAGAGTGGGGAAGAGGGAGAAGCTCAGAGGGGAGGATGAACTCTGGGCTCTCCCTATTGTCAGCTCGGGCTATTTGAAGTTACACATAACCCAGTTACAGGGAAACCACTGGATGTGTGAGCACACGCATGTACAGGGAAGTTTTTCGGAAACGCAAAGCGAAGAGACAGAGATGAATGGAGCGAAGAAGCGCAGAAACTGAGTGAGAATGGAAAATAGAGGTCAATGGAAGAAAGTGAGAGACGGAGGCGGGAAGAAAGTGACGGAGACAGAAGGAGAGCAGGACTGGTGTTTAGAGGTGATACAGGGTGTCCGCAAAGTCTGGACAGTTTCACACAAAAAGACCCATCTGTGGAAAAGGTTGCAATATGAAAAGTACATATTGGAGTGTTTTTGTCTCGTTTAATACACCTGTATATAGTCATGTCCCCATCTGGATTTTTTGCTTCTGATCGGATTTTTTTGGGATTGGTTTTGCTGATATTGATCTGATACCGATCCGATACCGACTTTTTACAATGAAATTTTGATTTAAATTTGGAGTCATTATTTATAGGACAAGGTTCAAAGTTTGAGTTACATTTTAGTGACATTAAGGGCAAAAATTCAAGTTCTTGGTTATGGACTGAAAATGTATCAGTTTAGGGTCAAATTTTCTCAGTAATCTGAATCTGAAATCATTTATGCAAAATCTTTTGTGGTTTTCAAATCACTGAGCCTTTATTGACACAAGGTTGAAACTAAAAAACATGAAATTTGGCCTATGCACTACTTGATTTAACTATTTAATTTCTGTCAAAAATTAAACCTAACATGCTTTCTTCTCTTCATCTGTGAGTTTTGAATCCTCCCCAGGATGGCTTTCATCTTGGCATCTTAGCCCTATTCAGTCAGTCTGAAATAAAAAAAAAAAAAAAAAATCAATTAGGCATTACTCCATAACATGTGTCAGAGTTGTTTTATTAGTTGAACTACAGGGTGTCCCATAAGTCTCCATACATAGGAGACATAATACATATGGTTCTAACATGTATTTCTTTATATTTCTTCTTTATAGTTCTTCAGCAGTGGAGGACACACACTGAAATGTGTTCCCGACAAAATGGCAGTCATATAGAGCATATTATATAAATAAAAATGGTTTATGTCAAGAAACGTTTATTTTTCCTATGTATGGAAACTTATGGGACACCCTGTATAAACTGCTATATAGAAGCCTTCCTAAAGTGATTCTGGCTGCTTAAATTGGCGTCATCATTGACAGAGCAAGTCCAAATCTAACAAATTGGTGGGCAGTTTCAAAAACGAATAAGAAAATTTGGTTGTAAAAAAAAACTTGATCTCACTTTAGGATAGTAAATGGGCCTAAATAATATAAACTAATTGTAGCCCATGTAGGTGGGCAGAATTGATTAAATTTTGGAGGCTAGATACTGAAAATTGAGTGAATGCAAGTTTTTTTTTGTTTTTTTTTTACAATGGTATGTATTTTTTTTTTGTCACAAATTAAAAACTGATGGGGGTAGGGTTAGTAAAAGTATTGATTTGACTTATCTAATATTAGAATATATTTAATTGTTGGGTAATGCTTTATTCACAACAGAAAAAAGAAATAGAATGGTGTATAATACATACAGATTTATGATAATATAAACTCTACATAAAGAATTTTAAGTCAAATTCTCACCTAGAAGCCAAAAAATCCAAACCAAATTGTCACAGGACGTCTTCTGAGGAACTGGCTGATATGACGTCATTGACTTTGAACTGAAATGACTGACATCCCTACCGGTATGTGGGCACCATTAAGGCCCATTCATGTTCGCTTTATGTATGCAAATAGGTACTTGTCTTTCAAATGTTATCCCGTGTCACTGCCTTCATACTTCCATGTGACCATTGCATTGGAAAGAGCGTCAGTCCACCAGAGGGCACCACTCTTAATTAACACACTGGCCCAATACTGTGAAGAAGAGTAGTTTTTTGAGAAGTTTTTTGAGGAGACAAAGAAGAAGCAAGTCAATAATAAAAAACATGGTGACGACAAAGGATGTATTACTCATGTGGATACTAATATTGATATTGAGAGGGGTACTTATTGTAAATATATGTAGGTTGTCACTAACTCAAAATCGTCATAATGCTGATGCTAGGTGTTATGTCTGTATCAGGATGGATAAAATGCAGAGGATGAATTTCCCTACAAAGATAATTGAGTTAACCTTTAACCTGTTTTTTGAGGAGAAGGAAAGTCAATAATTACAAATATGACAACAACAGAGGAGGTATTACTAATGTGGATACTAATGTTGATATTGAGAGGGTCGTTATTGTATATATGTTGGTAGTTTTTCACCAACTCACACAGTCGTTTGTTGAAAAGTTCTGGAATTGTCTGGAAATTGATTTCTTCAGATCTCAACACTGCTCCCTATGGTTCCCAGTGGTACTGCTTGGTATTTTTTGTTTGGGTTTGCATCTGCAAACTCCCAGAGGACGGACAGAAATACAGACATAATGAATGCAGAGGACGGACAAAATGCTCTGTCTGTGTATGTATGCGTCTTTACAGTAGAGCATAAATGGACTCTGAGTTGCATGAACCACATCCAGACGGTACTGGATTTGTTTCCATGTTGGCTGTAGTGTAGCCTCATCAATGGTATCAGTGATCTTTTACTTCAGGTCGTTGATGTCCCGCATCTTTGTTGGATACACGATATCTTTAACATAACCCCATAGAAAGAAATCAATAGGAGTGATATCTGGTGGATGAGGTGTCCAGGGAATTGGGCCATCCCTTCCAATCCACTGGTCTGGAAATATTTGATTTAGGAACCCAATGTGGTGGTGCACCATCTACCTGGACAATGATGGTTGGTTGAAGGTCATCCAGTTGTGGTGACACATATTCAGACAAAAGGTCAAGGTCAACATTTGAGTCATTGATCTCATTGAAGCAAAATGGATCAATGATTCGATTGCACATGATTCAACAATGTGATTAAAAACTTGTGATAACCACCGAGTGCATAAAACAAATCTGATTAACACATCTCATTAGTTTCTTTTGTAATATTTCTTTTAAATTGTAACGAGACTTTGTGGACACCCTGTATATACGCCTATGGAATGAGATAAGGGAGGAGGGAGGGGGGGACGGAAGGGTGACAAACGGGCCATTGTCCTTGGGGACAGTATCAGGTCTTTGTTCGACCCTGCTCCACACTGGTGACACTGTTGCCGAGTCATAACCCACAGCCCCAGTCCAGTCAGGGTCCACAACAAGGGCAGGAGGGTCGATTCCATTTATGTCTGAGGCCAATTTTAGGCGTTTAAATGGAGCTCCTCATTAGATGGGAAGAACAATAATCATAAAATGTGGAAATCTGCTACAAAAAGGGGCATCAGGCAGGTTTTTATTGTTACATGATGATAGATAAAATCATATTGGAATAGGTAACAACAAATATTGAGTATAGCCTTTACTGATATGATTTGACCACCTTTTGATCTTATTTGAAGTTATGTTTTTGACCATTTTGCAGAATTTTTGTTCTATATTTGGTCCCTACCAACCTGAAAACAAAACACTATAGATGATTTTTATTTTTTTTGACAGATATTTGATTTCCAAAGTATGAATTAGAAAACTCATGAAGGACAAATAAGGCCACAATGTAGGTAATTAATAGAAACATAGTTAGAAAAATGCATTTTTCCATTTCTATCAGGTAGTAACTTTCTTTTTTGTTATTAGAAAGAGAAAACAAAAATCAATCGTTTTTCAAATTTGGTTAGTGTTTTGACACTGAAAAAGAAAAACGCCTTGAAATTCAACTTTAATTCTTCTGTTTTAAACAGAAAATCAATTAACCACTGTTTTTTCTTTTGTTTCTGAAAAGAAAATGCAATTACCAACAGATACACTGAAAAACAACTAGTTTTTTTGATTTTTGAATTTGCACATGAATAATTTTTTTGTCATTTTTTCGTTTTCAGTCACTTTTCGTTTTCTGAGTCATTTTTTTGTTTTCTGATTATGGATTCTCAACTGAATATGAAAATAATGAATGATACAGATTTGAAGTCCTTGCCTTTTGGTCGAAACAGAAGTAAATCTACAATGTTAATGTCAGTAGACGATCGACAACATTAAACAGCTCCAATCCAACCTCAAACGGTGGCAAAAACAACATGGCGCATGAGTTTTCTTTTGGTTTCATGAGGATGTTTTTGGTTTTTTACAGGTGAATGGAACTGATTCCAAAGATCACAGTCAGCTCTAACAATCCCACAATTACGTAATAACTGTGACAGCCCCAGAAAAGCCAAGAAATAGCAGGTTTTAAGATGCTTTTGTAGACTTGGCTCTCTCTCCTGTCAGTTGAGGTGTTTTCTCACTTTCCTCTCACTTTTTTTCTTTCATGTCCCTGCGCTTCCAGCTTCTCTAACAAACCCGTTCTTTTCCCCGACCCTTCCGCCGTCATTCCGGATCGGTAAACCACATGCAGAGCGTTTGCAGGAGTTTATCCGAGGACAGAATCTGAAGTGTGGCATGATGTCTGTTTGATCCCCTGTCGCCTCCTCTCTGATCCACATCTCTGCGATTAACGTAAACATCCAGTAAAAAATACCCATCCTGCCACATACTGAACATTGACTGAGAAATATCTCCACGTACGACAAACGGATAAACCAGTTTTTCTATTTTTCTCCCTTAATCTGAGTCCCATTACTGTTTTTTTTTTTTTTCTTGTTTTTCACTATCATTCTGGTTCCAGCTCCGGCTTTTCCTTTATCTTTCAATTTGGTGCAGCACATTAGGCGGTGTTTCGGTGATAAATTCTTACATCAGAGGACATTTTTATTTCCACTTGTGATTGGTTTGTAATGAGGGGCTTGTACTGTAATAACAGCAGGGTTCCGTCCAAATGGTGGAGTATTACGCTTTAAAACCGGAAAGCCGAGCGCAACACAACAAATTTACCAGCACTTTCTCTGAATCCTTCTAAACATGATGCTATTATTTGAGGTTTTTTATTGTTGTATAAGCTGAGATGCTTTTTTTTTTTTAGAACTGTTCGGTGGGTGGTCTGGGTGGAAATATCACAGCATTTCCAGGATGGATTACTGTGTCATTTCAAACACATTAATGTCACATTTACAGTTACGGGAAAAATTATTAGACCACCCCTTGTTTTCTTCAGTTTCTTGTTCATTTTAATGTCTGGTACAACTAAAGGTACATTTGTTTGGACAAATATAATAAGTAGAAAAGCACTCGGAGAGCACAGACCTCCGCCAAGGCAGATCATTCTCCCCCTATCACCACCAAAATTTAATCATTTGTGTCTTGTGCCAGTGTCAACATATCCTGTAAATTTCATCCAAATGCATCCATAACTTTTTGAGTTATCTTGCGAACAGACAAACAAACAAACAGACAGACAGACAGACAGACAGACAGACAAACCCCGATGAAAACATAACCTCCGCTGTTACACTTGGTGGAGGTAATAAACAAGGGGTGGTCTAATAATTTTTTCCGTGACTGTATGTTAGCTTTTCTGAGGTAAGACGAGCAGCCAGTTCTTTTATCCACCATCCAACAGAAGGTATGTCCATACTTTTCCATAAAAGTGCGATTAACTCAATGGCATTCTGATGTAAAACTATTAAAGTGAGTAAATGTCACAGCATTTTCAAGTGAAACAATATCAGATGCCACTGCACATAATTGTTAAAAGGTCAAAAGTTAATTAAGTTTCTTTATCGTCTCTGTAGGGAAATATTCTTCAAGGTCTTTGTAAAAATGTTAACGTCAACCTCGTCGTGTAGAAGATGGAACTCAGGAACAAAGACGTAACGCTGACAAATAAAAGCAACGTGATATCTAGGGATGGGAATCAATAAGAATTTAATGATTCTCATTCCATTATCGATTTTGCTTATCGATCCGATTCCTTATCGATTCTCTTATCGATTCTCATTGGGTGAAGGAATAAAAGAGTACAGACAGGTGTGTTTGCATGAACTGTCTTTTATATTTCCGTCAACACAGAAAATATAACATATGCAGTATGGACAAATAATAATAACAGATGATGCCCGGTTTGTGGGGGGTGTACAGTGAAAGTGAAACTACAGACTCTTTACTAATTCCTCTATTGCCGCATTTCCACTACATGGAACAGGTTTGACTCTGCCTGTCTCCCGTTGTTGTGCACCTCATTTCCTTTCCCCTACCTTCGGAAACTTGTATCTGAGGGGGTACGACGTTTGTTGAACGCACCGGAACCAGAACTGGGCCCGGATGACGTCCTGGTGTTCACTCTGCCACTAGATTCACAAGCACCGCTAAGTAGTGAATCAAATGAATCACATGCTGTGGACAAATGTTTGAACATATTGGAGAGATTTCACCCTTTTGAAGAAATGGAAGCTTTGACAGTGTTCCAGTGGACCTGGTGTGGTCTGTTTGGACCGGTTCTGCCTCAACGCCATGTTGGTTATGTTCTGGCCAAAACAATGCAGCATATGCGTGACGTCATTGTGCATGCGCAACGAAGGCAGAATCGATGAGCGTAATCGTTAAGCAGGCAAGCAAACGAGTCCAAGGAATCAAGCTACTGGGATCTGGTTCTCAAAAAGAACCGGTTCTCAATTCCCATCCCTAGTGATATCATGAAATTGCGTAAATATACGGCATGTTACCTGTACGCATTACACTTTTCGTGGGTTGGTTCATGCCCCGTCAAATACCACGTACTGAGGGTTAGGGTTATGTGAACCGGAGATCTTGGCATAAATTGACATGCGATCAAATGGCAAAAAGTCCAAAATACCTCTGTATAGCACGCCAAATGCTGTAAGAACTGGCGTGACCTACAACGCAATTTCATGAGATGAGTCTGAATAAAACAGTGAAAATGAGGCTTTTTCAGCTTTGGGTCTGCAGCTGAACTCATTTGGCTACCAGTTTTCCAGATTGACCGGCCTAATGGGGCATCGTACTTAACCTGGGATGAGTCTCTGAGCCTTGGACTTAACCTGTAATGATTGACCCAGTGCATTTTAATGAGTTTTGTATTGACATGAACTTCAGCGTTTTCATTGTGAAGTCAAACACCATAGCATAGATGTGGGCATAGTTTGGTTTAAAGCCAAATGGATGTTTATGCACACAGCCAAAAAGGAAAACAGGAATGTTATTTTTGTCAATATGTTCTACTGTTTGATGCCAGCAATGTGAATTATTAAACTACTTTAATATCACAGTTATTTTTGAGATGTATAACCACCAGCCAAATGGCCCTGCACATTACTTGAGGATTTTTGTTAAAAAAATATTCACTTGTATTGCCATAATGCTTCAGTAATATCACTAGCAGAAATAGTAGTTCTGTTGCAGAAGAAGTTTTACCCTTAAAAACCCAAACAGCCACTGGTGACGAAAAGCATCTACTGATTTAAAATGTGTAATAATGTCTGATCCACTAATCCTATCAATCCATGTCAGTAATTGGCGTAAAATACGGTTTTTCATCTTTTCATGGTCATCAGATATGACCCATTTGGACGTTCAGAGGCTCTGTAGTTACTGTGGAAACACTGTCATCTTCTGCAACATTGATTCACCAGTGAAACCCATGGAGTTGGATCAATGACAATGGATGGAGGCACTGGGTTTATGATCAGTCAATGACAGATTTTACTGAAAAAGTCAGATTTTCTTCAGTTTTTTCTCTTTCTAACTTCAACTTTAATATGAGCTTTTACAAATATCTACGAGATAATTGATGAAATGAACAAAAATTAATAATAAATCAACAGAATAGGAAGTAACATGAACAGAATAAGCAAAAAACTGAAAAAAATTGAAGAAAA
The DNA here is from genome assembly GCF_902148855.1 of Sphaeramia orbicularis. Classification (NCBI taxonomy): domain Eukaryota; kingdom Metazoa; phylum Chordata; class Actinopteri; order Kurtiformes; family Apogonidae; genus Sphaeramia; species Sphaeramia orbicularis. The sequence goes on from NC_043975.1 coordinate 4,289,952, forward strand.
AATAAGAAAATAAGCAACAAAATGAACCAAAACAAATAAAATAAGTAAAATGAATAAGAAAAATGAATAACAGTTAATGATATATTTTACTGAAAAAGTCACTTTTTCTTCAGTTTTCTCCATTTCTGATATAAAGACCCGCAACTTTAACATTGGCTTTTACAAAAATCTACAAGATAATCGATGAAATTAACAAAAATGAATAATAAATCAACAGAGTAAGAAGTAACGTGAACAAAATAAGCCAAAAACTGAAAAAAATAAGAAAAAAGAAAAAGGCAACAAAATGAACCAAAACAAATAAAATAAGTAAAATTTATAAGAAAAATTATTGATAATAGTTAATAATTTATTTCACTGAAAAAGTCACTTTTTCTTCAGTTTTCTCCCTTTCTGACATAATAACCTTCAACTTTAACATGAGCTTTAATGAACATCTACATGACCAGTGAATTAAATACAGGAAAATACTTGATTTTCACTAGAAAAAAATGCAAAATGAAGAGGATAATATTATAATAAATGGTGATAAACCACTTAGGAAAAGTTAAGTATAGAGTAAAAATATTTCGGAACTGCCACAAAAGCAGCACTGGGTCTTTATGGGTTGAGTTTTATCTGGAGTAAAGAAGTGCCAGTATATGTGCGCAGTGAAAACAGCTGCCTGGCCTTAATCCTTCCAGCTGTGCACTCACAGCTTCTTATTGATCCACAAGTGATCATGTATTGCCACGCTGACACTACATCCAACACATACAAACACTGTAATGACATTATCTGACCTCTTTTTTTACTCTAAGTCTGGATGTGGACCCTCCTTTGCTGTACGTTCTTACATTAACAGAATGTTAGACATATGCATCTTGTGACTTGATCGTAGGTATGGTAGTCTCCAACAGAAGGAGGGAATAAGGGAGTAAGGACCAGGGATGGCTGGGAAACGGTGAGGGCAAAGCAGCATTTATGTAGACAAAACGTCCGATTGAAACTGTCAGATAAACTTTGACATATATTTCTGCGCAGAGTGAGCTTGGTACATTTCTTCCCCATCACTAGTCGCTTTTCCATTGGACATCTGCGCAAAACTTTACCGATATTTACTAAATATCAAAAAAACACAAGTGTGTAATGTTGGTTTTTCCATTAAATCACAAATGCAGTGATTTTTTGTTTATTTATTATCGCGAGATGACACTAGAAGTCATTCCACAAACATGGTGACGAACGTAAATATGGTGTTAATTTACAGATATATTCATTATTATTATATATTACCCCTCTATCTCGTACTAAATTAAAAAATGATTGGGTTTCCTGGTGTGTCCACACATACCGACATATGTCTCTTCTTCTTCACTTGGTGTAATGTACATCAACATCAGTTTTTTAATTCACCTGGTACCAGGCCTTTATTCTAAGCAGATTTGTTTTATTTCTAATTTCTGGTGTTGATAAGTAGAAACGGTCCTATTTATTACCGACCCTTGTTTTTATTCTGTGATGTTCAAAGTACTGCAATGCACTGTTCCATAACACCTCTTTAACTATTAAAAAAAAAAAAAAGCAACAACCCTCTAGTGTTTCAGTGGATAGAACCATTTATTTCTTAATGGAGCTTTGTACAACCACCAGGGAGCTGGTGTAATAAGACACATACCTGCAGTGACTGAAACTGGACAGTAACACTTAGGATGAATAATATAGAAGAAAAAAACAAACAATGAAAATGCATAGGTATAGCACGCCAAATGTCATAAGAACTGGTGTGACATACACCATTTAGTGAGAGCAGTCTGGTACTTTTTATACTTAAAAAAAAAATCCAAGTATATGGATTTTTTTTTTTTTTTGCCACTTATCTGTAAGGAAGCAAATAAGGTAACTTCACTGACATTGATTTTCTACATAACAATAAAAAAATGTTGAAAAATTGCACAAAAGTAATAAAGTCTTATGTCCAATAACACGTTATGGAAGTTTTTCTCTGCTGCTGGTGAATAATGAAATAGAGACATCTGCTGGCCGACAATATTTTATTTCTTTGTCAAGAAAGGTCAGTTCTGCACACAAGCGGCGATTGTGAAGAAAAGACAAAGAGCTTCTCACAAGGTCCACCTTTTATAGGGTGAATCACATTTGCAAGTGACACCTCCAGTCTCCTCAAAGGACCTTTTGATTGAATGATGAACTCATGGCTTTAACAATCAGTCACCTTTTGTTACCTTGCAAGAAAATGTACACACGCAGTAGGGGGATTTGGGTAAGGATATAGAAAAATTTGCATGCAGTGGGGGGTATTCGGGAAAGTTAGCATGTAGTGGGGAAGAGTAGTCAGGAAAGGATACGGGAACAAAGAAGGGAATCAGATGAAGAAGTTAAAATTCCATTACACACACTCAGGTTAAAATTTTGAATTTCAGAGTATTTCTTTGATTGTCCTATAAAGGGTTAAAGGTCACATTTCAGAGGAAATACAATCTTTCACAGCTTTAACCAGATGTTAGACAGCTTTCCCCCAGTAACACATAATATCAGACTTCTCGCTTTTTTATCATACACATTTTCCTGTGATGTGACAAACTCAGATTGGATTATGGATGTGCTGCCCCCTGGTGGACACAGATAATTCAGTTTGGGTTCATGTGTTTTGTCTGTTCAGAGCTACCGTAGTTGTCATAATGCTACAGATGTCTTATCAGTTTAGTTACAGTTAAAGACCAGTTACTTTTGTTTTGGCCCTACAAACTATCTGTCTGTAAGTACTGTTATGTAATAAGATGTTAAATCACTGCTCATAGTCAGTTGAGGCTCTTTGTGTTACTAAATACTTTTATTTTTGTGCATTAACGGAAGACTCTAATAGCGTTAGCATGCATATGGGATTTTCAATGTATTTCAGCATCGTGCTAATCACTACCATTAACTGACGTTTTTATTTGTATTTTTGGAACTGTGGCTCACTGTAAGTGAATGTTGTGTATAGTTACATAATACAAAGCAATGATACATTGTGTTTTGATGTGCTACACATTTTTTTGCTCATAAAAAATGAAATTATACATGATTTTAGTTGGTAGTTGACAAACACTTGTGAATACAGGATAATGGTTTATTATTTTCATGATTGGTGTTTTTTAAACAGTTGCTGCTTGAGGGGGGGTTGTTACTGCTTTTACTGTTTAGTCTGTTATAGCTTCCAAATATTCCATTATATTTCCATAAGTGCATCTGAATTTTGTTGTGTACCCTGTGTGTACACAATGACAAAGGAATCTTTCATCTTTAACCCTTTATAGTTCACTCATAGATTGGGATGTAACGATATAAAAATTTCATATCACGGTTATTGTGACCGAAATTGTCATGGCTATCATTATTATCGCGGTATTATTGAAATTGTGCTCAAAATTTTCAAAAAGTATTAATACACACACTGAAATAATTTAACCAAGTTGTATTTAAAAAAAAAAAAAAAGTATAAAATAATAGACACAGTGTACCTTCTGTTGCAGAAACATTTAAATATTAACCCTTAGTGGTCTGAGCCTATTTTGGCCATTTGTCAGTACTTTTGATTTTGCCTTTATATACTATATAAACAAATGTTTACTATACCCATGTTTGGTATCTTTTTTTTTTTTCAGCACAACTTCATTTACATCATCTGCCTATTATTTTTTCACTTTAACCTACTATAAAAACATAAAAGGCAGGAACCCCCCCCCCCCAAAAAAAAAAAAAAAAAATCTGATTTGAAAAATGTATATAATTTATTGCATAAATAACACACAGATGCTTAACAAACCTTTTCAAAGACTTTAAAAGTGAACATTGGTTCCAAATATTAGGTAATATAAAATTAAAATTGTAATAAATTAAAACAGTACTCAAATATTTGATATAAAAGCATATCTTTACATAAGTGTTTTTTCCTCTAAAAGTGTGGTAATCAAACACGGTTATCATGATAATTAGAATTTAAACGGTAATACTAACTGTCTGCAATTTTACTGCGGTTTATTGTTATACCGGTAATCGTTACATCCCTACTCACAGAAATACTCTTAAATTCAAAACTTCAACCTTAGTGTGTTATTGGAGGACCTAACAAGAATGTGTTACTTTTGTGAAATTATTTATGCGATGAAGAAAATCAAGGTCAGTGAAGTTACCATATTTGGTTCCTTACCCATAAATGACAAAAAAAAAAAAACACGTTAGGTGAAAGGAACATCACTTTTACAACATTATTTTCACTGTTACTATCAGACTAGGCATGTTTTTTACAAGGTTAGAAGGAGATGAAGAAGTCAGAAGTCAAATAAGCAACACAATGAACGAAACAAACAAAATGAGTCAGATAAATAGATATTAACAAAATGAATAAAACATATGAATATAAACAACAAAATGAACAACATTATTAAGAAAATGGACAAAGAAGCACAAACATAAGCAGCAAAATCAATGAAAAATGAACAAAATGCGATAAAACAAATAAAAACTGAAGAGAACAGGCAAAAAAATGAACAAAAATAAACACTAATGAGTACCATGATGAACAAAAAGAGCAAGATAGATAGATAGATGTTAAACAAAAAGAATGACAATGATGAATACAAGCAACAAAATGAGCAAAAAATAAGGTACAAAATGGGCAAAAATGCATAAACATGTAAGGTGAAAGGATCATCACTTTTAGAACATTATTTTCATAGTTAACGTCAGACTAGGCATGTTTTTTACAAGGTTAGAAGGAGATGAAGAAGTCAGCGTCTATTTCTACATGTAAAATCCGTGTGTAACATGTGGAAAATGGCGTCCGTTCCGTGTGCGGCGTTCGTCTCGGCTGTGACCACAGGTCGCGGTTTCCTTATGCCACCCAGTGCAGGGTCAGGGAGGTTGATTGACTTGTGCCTTGACTCGCTCTGGCTTCTAGGAACTCTCCACCATCAATACACATCATCATCATCACAAGCCAGCCTTGTGTGTGTTGAGTGTGTGTGTGTGTCTCAGTTAAATCACATGGTTCGGCTTTTCCCCCGCGTGCCTGCTGCTTGGCCTATTTCCATGGTAACTAGCCGAAGATGCGGGGACACGATCACATGAAACCTCACACACGTACATGAAGAGACGCGCACGCCGGCCGCGGAGACGGCGCTCGTGCGAGGGCTCGCCGGGGCTGGAGGCTGAGTCGTACAGAGGATGTGTGATCGCACACTCCACAACCTCAGCGGGAGACACACAACACAACACAACAACACACACTGTACGCTGAGACAGAAGCTCAGGAGGCTGTTCTGGAGAGGAAAAATGGCACACAGGGGCAGGCCGGCCAAAACATTTAGAAAGCATTAATGTACAGATAGATAGATAGATAGATAGATAGATAGATAGATAGATAGATAGATAGATATTAACAATATGAATAGAGATTATGAATATAAACAATAAAATGAACAAAATAATTAACAAGATGGACAAAGATGTGCAAACATTAGCAGCAAAATCTATGAAAAATGAACAAAATGCGATAAAACTGTAGAGAATAGGCAAGAAAAGGAACAAAAAGAAACATAAAGAAGTACTTTGACGAATAGAAAAACCAAAATAGATAGATATTAACAAAATGAGTAGAAATTATGAATATGAACAACTAAATGAACACAAGAACAATGAATGCAAGCAACAAAATGAGCAAAAAATGTACAAAATGTACAAAAATGCATAAACATAAGAAGCAAAGTCCCTGAAAAATGAATAAAATGTGATAAAACTGAAGAGAATAGGCAAGAAAATGAAGAAAAAGAAACACAAATAGGTACCTTGATGAACAAAACGATAGATAGATAGATAGATAGATAGATAGATAGATAGATAGACAGACAGACAGACAGACAGACAGACAGACAGACAGACAGATAGATAGATAGATAGATAGATAGATAGATAGATAGATAGATAGATAGATAGATAGATAGATAGATAGATTTAAGCAAAATGAGGCAAGGCAAGGCAAGTTTATTTGTATAGCACATTTCAGCAACAAGGCAATTCAAGGTGCTTCACACAGGACATTGAAATGAAAGAAACAAAAAGAAACACATTTAAAACATTATAAAAGAAACATAAAAGGTGATTAAAAACAGCAAGTAAGAAAACACATAAAAAAAAAAAAATAGAATAAAATAAAATAAAATGAAAACACACATATTAAAGTAAAAGTTGCAGTGCAGAGTTTCAAAGAGAATATAAAGTTTAAAAAGTCAAAAGCCTTTTGAGTAGAAATTATGAATATAAACAACAAAATGAACAAAATGGACAAAGATACACAAACATTAGCAGCAAAATCTATGAAAAATGAACAAAATGCAATAAAACTGTAGAGAATAGGCAAGAAAATGAAGAAAAATGAACAGAAATAAGGACCTTGATGAACAGAAAAAGAAAAATAGACATAGATAGATAGATAGATAGATAGATAGATAGATAGATAGATAGATGGAGTTGCATAATGTTTCGACCACATTCACTCCTGTCATCCTCATCACGATGACCCCCTTCCGCCCCCACCCCCCCTCACCACCCAATCCCATGAGGCCATCCCATCGCCACAGTGACGGTCCACGCCGCCTGCCTGCTCGCTGCAGCATCCCAGCGCCCTCTGGCCTTTTGCCAAGGGGGCGCTGTGGCAACGCATCCCAGCAACCAAGTGAGGGAGCTTTGCCAAAAACCGGGGAAGCTATAGGGGAAACAGCGGAGGGTTGGGTTGGCATGGGGGTGGGGGGGCGGGGGGGTGCAATGCGGATCCGTTAGCTACTGCCCTGTGGTGTTATGCAACTTCATGTACACACACCCACACAAACTGTGGGGTGGCAAACACACAAACACACACATACACACACACACACACACATACACACACACTCACACACACACACACACACACACACTCACACACACACACACAGGCTGCCTGTTTTTTCAAGCAGACACGGAAGCGATGCTCGAACCAGCATAAGCTCCAGATAATGCCCCAAAGTACCGATTATGAAATGACATAACAGATTTCTCCAAGCGGTCCCAGAGTCATATCACTGATGCAACGTTACCCAGACCGACACTGCTGTCTTTACGGTGCATCAGCGTGGTGGATAGCTGACCGGAATCTAACGTTTAAAGTGGAATTACGCAATTTTTGGACACCAGGGGGTTGGAAAACATCAAAACAAGCTGCCGGATACACAGCCAGTGTGTTGTAGCTAGCATGTTAGCAAACAGCTGTCTCATCACACATGTACCCGATGCAAACGATCATCATAATTAAGCCCGACGTGGACATGCTGCACTTGTTTACCTGAATGTTGAAAGGCTGCCCATGGGGGATGGAAAGAAAAAAACGAAAGAAAAAAAGCAGTGAAACTCAGCTGAAGGTTCATATATATCCCTCTGAAAGTGGACAAAAGACACTAACATATGGGTTTTGTCTTCAATTTTTAAAGTTTCAATTAGTTATTATGACATATTTGGCATCCAGGAACAACATCCGACAGCCATTTTGTTCTTTTTTTATGTGCAACATTGACAAGATAGCATGTTTTCTAATGTGTTTGCAAAAAATAAACAGAAATGCACATGTAAAAGTAGTCTAGCTCCTATTTTTGGTTGGGTTTACAGCGTGTACGTGCTAATCTTTACGCTACAGAAGCTACCAGGCCATAATTTGAAGGAAGTTTGTATTTATTTTGTAAATTCTGTCGTTTAATAAATAGAAGTGGGTCTAGAAATTTCTTATAAATGTTACTTTCTTGAAGAAATTTATAGAAGTGTACGTGTGTTTCTAGCATGTTGAAGTTTAGCCATATTATTTTGTTACCCAAGCTATTTCAGATTTCTTTACAATACACTAAGTTATTAAGATGTATTTAGAACCCAATTTTCCAGTGCTGATTTTGGAGTATAAATAGCCTGGCAGGAACATTATTTATCAATTAATATTTACGAATAACATCCAATGGCCATTTTGTTCTTTTTTTATGTTTAACATTGACAAGATAACATGTTTTCTGATGTTTGCAAAAAAAATAAACAGAAATGCACATGTAAAAGCAGCCAACCTCCTATTTTTGGTTGGGTTTACATGCTAATCTTTACGCTACAGAAGGTACCAGGCCGTAATTTGAAGGAAGTTTGCATTTGTGGGAGGCCTTTATTAGTAAATTCTGTTGTTTAATAAATAGAAATAGGTCTAGAAATTTCTTATAGATGTCACTTTCTTGTAGAAATTTGTAGAAGTGTACGTGTGCTTAGCTAGCATGTTGAAATTTAGCCATATTATTTTGTTACCCATGCTATTTTGGATGTCTTTACAATACACTGAATTATTAAGATGTTTTTGGAACCCATTTTTCCAGTGCTGATTTTGGAGTGTAAATTCCCTGGCAGGAACATTATTTATGAATTATTATGAATTATTATTTACGAATAACATCCAACAGCCATTTTGTTAATTTTTTGGTGTGCAGCATTGACAAGATAGCATGTTTTCTGATGTGTTTGCAAAAAAATAAACAGAAATGCACATGCAAAAGGAGTCAACCTCCTATTTTTGGTTGGGTTTACAGCGTGTACATGCTAATCTTTATGCTACAGAAGGTACCAGGCCGTAATTTGAAGGAGGTTTGCATTAGCGGGGCACCTTATTTTGTAAATTCTGTTGTTTAATAAATAGAAATGCGTCTAGAAATTTCTTATAGATGTTACTTTCTTGTAGAAATTTGGAGAAGTGTACATGTGCATTGGAACTCATTTTTCCAGTGCAGATTTTGGAGTATAAATAGCCTGGCAGGAATATTATTTATGAATTATTATTTACGAACAAAATCCAATTACCATTTTGCTCATTTTTTGGTGTGCAGCATTGACAAGGTAGCATGTTTTCTGATGTGTTTGCAAAAAATAAACAGAAATGCACATGTAAAAGGAGTCAACCACCTATATTTGGTTGGGTTTATGATATCGTGTACATGCTAATCTTTACCTTAATAGGTACAAGTTTCATGATATAGTCCATGGCTGATGCTGTATACATTGTGAAGTTAAGTTGCTAATATTTAGATCACCGGCTGATGGGCCATCTCTGTCTTTGTTGTGTTCGTTAGCAATTTCGTCAAACATCTCCTCTTATGAAACTACTGCTCGGCTTCATTTCAAATTTTATATGTATCTTTCTTGGGACAATGTCGACAAAATTTGTTCACATTTGTGATAAATTTTGATTTTTGAATTTTTGAAATATTAAAAATTTGTCTTTACTTATAATCCATATTTTGGTGGTTTATAACAATGACATTTTTAGAGATATCAATCTAGTTACTATTGATCACTGATAGGAAGTCATATATGGACTTTCATTTGGGCCCATGACCTTTGACCTTGAGTGACCTTGAAGGGTCAAACTCAGGGTCACTAATGTCTAGATTTCAACAGTCTTCTTTTCCGAAACTACTGGTCAGATTCATTTGAAATGTTATATGTATCTTCCGTAGGACAATGTCTATAAAGTTTGTTCACATTTTTGAGAAATTTAGATGTTTCAATTTTTTTAGGAATTTTTCAAATATTAATAATGTGCCTTTACTTATAATGGTCCATATTTTGATGGATTATAACATAAATGGTTATAGGTATCAATATAGTTACTATCAAACACTGATAGAAGTCATATATGGACTTCGACTGAACTAGTCGAGTTCTCCTCCAGTGAAAGTACCGCCCACCACAGGACTCTCTAACATACCAGTAGAACCTGGCAAATTCAACTTGTTATTGATTCTGGGTTTTTTTTTGGTTTTTGTGTCTTGCAGGACTGAAAAAGGAGCTAATAGAGCATCAAAGGCATCTCCTCATGGGAGCGACACTCCACCTAAATCAGCGTTCTTCTCACAGAATCTGCTAACGGATGCTTTGGACCAGTTCTCCTGCTAAATCCAAGGACCTAAAGAAAAGAAAAGAAAACTCAACCACCGGCTAAATTTTTCAAACGTTCTAAAGTGAAAACACGGCTGTTGAGGGGGAGGGTTGTATGGGTACCGAATCCCCATCCAAGACACACTCGATCTACACCCACCACCGCCGCCGCCGCCTCCCTTTCATTCCTCTTCCTCCCTTCATCTCCTCCTTCTCTACTTTTTTCTCATTCTCCTTCTTGCTCTCTCATGGGAGTGACATAGAGGCCGTCGCTCGCTCTACTGCCCCGCCCCTTCCCCCCGTCTCCGCGGAAACGGGGGCGTCCAGGTAGTGATGTCGTGGAAGAGGAACTACTTTGCGTCGGGTGGCGGAGCAGTAGGCGGGGTGCAGGGGCTGGTGAACCCGAGAACCATGACCTCCATCGCACCCAGCAAAGGCCTGAGCAACGAACCAGGACAGAACAGTTGTTTCCTGAACAGCGCTCTGCAGGTCAGTCATAAAAAAAAACACACATATTTAAGATGGTTTATGATTGTCCATGAGATTCACATAATCTCTGTTCATGAGCTGGGATTTTTTAGTGGTTATCATGTTGAGATGTGATACAACACATCAGTTAAGTGTTTCTTAAAGGTGCATTTAGTAGAATTTAATGACTCTTGCAGTAGTGGCTTTTCCATTGGTCATCTGCGCAAAACTTTACCGATATTTACTAAATGTCAAAAAAACAGAAGTGCATAATGTCGGTTTTTCCATTAAATCACAAATGTGATGATTTGTTTATTTATTAACACGAGATGACACAAGAAGTCATTCCATAAACATGGCAACTAATGGAAATATTGTGTTGATTTACAGAAATATTCATTATTATTATATATTATCCCTCTATCTCATACTAAATTAAAAAATGATTCAGTTTCCTGTTTCCATGTTTGTTTTAAAACTCTTCTTCTTTGCTTGCTGTATCGTCCATCAACATCGGTTTTTTTTATTCACGTGACTCTAGTTGTGGAAAAAGGTCTTTCCATTGCAGTTTTGTGTGATATACCATTTGCACTACACCCAAAAGAAAACACCTCTTGCCAGCGCAAAAACGTTTAATCGAAAAATGAGACTTTTGGCGAAATTGTCATTTTTTCATTAAGTAAATTTTTATGCACAAGTTATATTGAGGGTCAGTGGAAAAGCGACTACTGATTGCATGGTCTAGATACCTCTGACTTCACCTTCCACTTACAAACATGTCATAAAAGCTGAAGCGATGTTATTGTTTTCTCCTCTGGACACAGCTCTAATTGAAAAGAATTGGGTTTGATCCTGAAATGTCAGTTTTTTTCTACACTGTGAATTGGATTATGAGGCGTATGAAGGTATAAAATTATTATGTGATGTTATTATCTTTGCTGAGTTGTTGTAAAATGCTTTAAAGGGTTACCTGTATTAATTCTACTTTGAAATATTAAAAATGACCTAAAATTATCATCATAGTGTTTAGAATTAAGAGTTGTGAGGTTCTACTGAAGATGCCAATGTGTCGAATTGTAGAGATATGAACTGAATCTTGGGGGATTTATGTGACCACTAGAGGGAGTAGTGAGCCACTTTGACAGTCCTCTAATGGCGAAAAAAAATAAAGCCAAGGCCAAGATGAGGTTGAGAACCACAAGACACAACTTTCAGATTAATAGAACAGACGTGATAAAAATAGAAGCTGTTGTTTTCTCCACTAGACACAGCTGTAAATGTAAAGAATCTATATTATAAAAGCCAATTGGCCTCTGTGTGTGTGTGTGTGTCTTGGGATTCACACTAAATCTGTACAGAGCTGACTGCTGCAGTTTGTCATACTTATGTATTTTTGGTCCAGGAACAGACTAGTGAAAATGGCAAGTTGATAGGACCAATAGTTTGAGAGATATTAGAAATTTTGGAATACAATAGCCTTACAATCATGTTACTACACCCAGAACGCTTTGGCAGTGACTGCTGGACAAATGCGATACAGCATGCACGAATACACAACAGCATAAAAACTACCACATCTAGAACCTGTGGATGCCCATGGGTCAACGCGCTAGTGGAGTTTGATGCTGAAATGTCAGGTTTTTTTTCTACACAGGCGAGTTTGATTCTGAGGTTGATGAAGGTATAAAGTTATTATGGGATGTTGTTATTTTTGCGAAGTTGCTGTTTGTTGATCCACGGTTCAGACTAAACTGTGACAGTTCTGACCTTGTTTGTTGGATTCAAACAGATCTTTAGTTCAGCTACTGACAACACAAACCAAACAGAAAACAGAGGTGATTAGTGGTTTTACTGTGGCTGTTTTCAGTCTAAAAACAGAGCTAAGCTAACAGAGCTAAGCCAACAGAGCTATAATGTAAACTATCAGCTGATGCAGCACATGAAGATTATAAGACCCAGTGTTATTTTGAGCGACTGTTAAAATAAGCATCTATGATTTTTAGTTTGAAAAAGAAAACCTGATGATTCCATAATACAGATGTGTGTAATATTTTATTCAGTCTGTGGATACATGTTGTTGATTTGTTGGTGATTTTGGTCCTAAGTGTGTTCTGGTACTGGACTGCCCCCTGCTGGTCAGAGTTTGGAATTTTAATACTACATAGAACAACTATAAAACCTGTGATACATTTGGATGAAAACCTGTCTAGTGTTTGGTTTGACTCAACTACTGTAAAGCCGTTGTGGTTAACTCACAGGGACCCAGTGTGACATTTGTGGCAGTTCCCAAATGAATTTTTCTCTATATTTAACCATACTTAAGTGGTTTATCCCCATTAATTGTAATATTATCTTCTGTATTTTGTGTTTTTTCAGTGAAAATCAGCTATTTTCCAACATTTAAGTTACTGATCATGTAGATGTTCATAAAGGGTTAGAGCAAAGTTGAGGATTATTATATCAGAAATGGAGAAAACTGAAGAAAAAGGGACTTTCTCAGCAAAATCTATCATTATCTGAACATAAACCCAGTGTGTCCATCCACTGTCATTGATCCAACTCCATGGGTTTTACTGGTGAATCAATGTTGTAGAAGATGATGGTGTTGCCATGGTAACCTACAGAGCCTCTGAATGTCCTAAAGGGTCATATCTGATGACCATGTAAAGATGAATAACTGTATTTTACACCAATTATTTACATGGATTAGTAGATCAACAGGGATTAGACAGTTTAGATCAGTAGATGATTTTGGTAGATGATGGATGTTTGGGTCTTTATGGGTTAAACAGAACCTAGTCTATCTGATGACATTAAGGGCTTATTATGAGGTAAATGAAAACACAACAGTTGATACCTGCAGGTGAATATACACTAATGAAAACATAATTATGACTTCTAGAATGTTTCTGCGACAAATGAAAGGAAAAACCTGATGGAAGTGGGTTCTTCTGAGGACAAAGCTCTCATCTGTACAGCACCAGAGCTCGTTGAATCATTCGATAAGTATGAAGAAAACATGCTGCGATCTTTAGAATCACTAGATCTCAGTGTGACTGAACACCTATGGATGTATTTAGATTGATGTGTCAGACTGAACTCTCTATAAACATCATAAAAACACAAATCCTGAGGTCTTATTAACACGCTTTATGTTAATTTTTCCTTAAATTTGTCACATACCTGTAGGTTTCAGAGAGGGTGAGTCTTTCCAAAATTGTTGTGTAGTTGTATTCCTTTCTTTTAGACCAGTGGTTCCCAAAAGTCCTAAACTGGAAATTTGGCATCTCCCCTCATTTTTGTGAACATAACTCCACATATAAGAGCATTTTTATGTCTTTTTAAATGTTCAAAATGTATAAGAATGAAGATTACACTTATTTTTTGTCAAATCAATATGATGAAAATGAAAATTTAAACATAAAAATGCGACAAGATGTGATGAAATAGTCAAACATGATGAAACAGTTGTAAAATTATTCAGTATGTGGAGTTAGAACAAGATGGAAAGAAAATGAGATTGATTTGAAGTCAAAGATGCAAAAGTCGTAAAAGATTTAAGATCAAAATAAGATGCAACAAGGTAAAAATTATTTAAAAGAGAAAGATGCAAAAATATGAAAGTGACGTAAGCGATGCAGCAAAATGAAAATGATTTACAGGTAAAAGATGCAACAAGCTGAGAACGACAAAAGGAGTTTAATAGGTGAATCTACGACAAGATGAAAACACAATGTCAAAGATGCAACCACATGAAAGTGATTAAAAAGTAAAAAAAATACATGAGACATTAAAGATTCAACAAAATGAAAATTTAAGGTAAAAGATGCGACAAGATAAAAACCATGTCAAAGATGTACTGAAATGCAAGAAAAATGGAACAACATGAAAACACTGAAGATGCAATGAGACAAAAATTATCTAATAAAGATGCAACGACATTAAAATGACATAAAAGATGCAACGAAACTAAATAATTTAAAGGTGAAAGGCGCAATGAGATTAAGGAGAGTTTAATAGATAAAGTTACATTAACCTTCTCATGTATAGTGGTCACTCCAGTGGACAGTTATTCTACAGCTGTTCTCTTGTATATTCATGGGATTTGTTGTTTTAGTTCCATGCCAGCCAACACAGTGGACGCTCATGCATCATCCCATAAACTGGAATTCAGTCCATTACTGTAACTTTGCTGTTCTTGATAAACCTAATCTGCAGTAACATGTTTGGGTGTAAAGCAATTGTTAATTGTTATTAGACTGTAATTAATGGTTGTTGTTTTTTTTCACAAAAAGTTTTTGTTTTTTTTGCATATTATCTCCATGAAGTGAATAATAAATAGTTGAGTAATATAATATAATAATAAATAGTATTAGAGTATGTTAAGTTGTGAGAAAACATGATTAGCAGCATTAAAAACATTCTTATTGCATAGTTTTCCATATCACTTTCTGATATTAGGTTTTAAATACATGTTTCTTTGCTTCAAAAATTAAATGCATGATCTCCGGCTGAGTGGACATTTTTGTAACTCCTTAAAAACAAAAAAAAAAAAACAACAACCTTGATTGCATTGTTTTTTTCACGCCTAGAGAGCAACAAAAACACTCAGGAAATATTGACAAAGGTTCCATAATTCAAGCATGAAAGGGTTAAGATGAAAATAATAAAGATGCAACAAAATTAAAATCATTTATAGAAAAAAGATGTAGAAAGATAAAAGAAATGACAAAGATGTAACAAAATGCAAGAAGACAAAAGATTCAACAAGATGAAAACACTGAATATGCAAGACAATAAAAATGATTTGATAAAGATGCAACAAGATGAAAATGACTAAAAGGTCTAACAAGAAAATTAGTATAAGATACAATAAGACAAAAAAAAAAGATATTTTATTTGCAACAATAATTTGACAGTTTGTAGAAATGTATAAATTAAGTCTAGTCAAAATGTTTTTCCTGTAAAAAAAAAAAAAGCACTGAAAACATTTTGGAGTCTCTGCTGTAAACGTTGGACACTTCTGCAGAACACGCCTCATAGGAAGTTACTGCAGTTTTACTTCAATGCACCAAGAGAAACCACAAATAAAAGCAGAAAAAGTGCGCATCCACTGCAGCAGTGGTTATTAAAGTTTGCCAAGGATGAGATTAGCACCATATTAGCGTGTGTTTGCGTGTTTGGTTGGGTTTTGGCCGTGTTGTGGACATCCAGTTTGATGTAGATGCTTACACTGATGCTGCTGCTGCTGCCGCTGCTGCATCTGCCTTCGTTCAGTCGTTCTTCACACACAAACACACACTTCCCTCCTCCCAAGACTTCCAGCTGGCACAAATAGACCTCCACTCGCACACTAGTTCCTCTCGACTACTGGCTTGAAACAGAAGGAAAAGCGAGAGGAGAGGGAGGTCGGAGAACGAAGCTGAAGAAGGGAGCGTGTGATGGGGCAGAAGCTCGGGGATAGATGAAAGAGAAGAAAAGTTGCTGAGGGACGACAAAGAGAAGAACGGAGGGATGAGAAGCATACAGTATGAAAAAAGCCAAGAGAACAATAAAGGCGATACCGTCGGGAGAAACAGCGGGATTAAAGAGTCAAATAAGGTAAGGGTTGAAGGGGGGAGGTGGGGGTGTGGGGGGGTGTCCGAGCCGAGCATACAAGGCGGAGGGGAAGGAGACGGGGATGGCGTGAAGGACGGGAAGTTCATTTGTGAAAATGAAGAAAACGCCTCAACAAACGCAGCAAATCAGCTTCAGCGAGGAGGGAAATGGGCCACTTCAAGGACACACATGTACTCACGCATGCACGGACAGAGGACGAGGATGTTTAGCAGGACACGGGATAAAACCAGACATCATCACAGCATCGACAAGTTCCTCCTGCTGGATGACACAGGGGAAAAGGGCTACAGCAGAAAATGATAGTTAATTAAGTTAGGGCTTCATCTTTGGGTGTAGAATCACCTCTTACAAAACACAGTCAGGTTACAACCAAACCATAACAAGTTGTTCCTCTAGTTTTCTCTGGAGGTTTGGTCTGTGTGTGATACTTTTCATCAGTGTATCTGACTAGAAACACTGCAATTTTCATCATTTTGCACCAAAATTATTCCATTTTTATTGTCTTGATACAGTTAGCGACCATTTGGGAAAATGAAGAGACACATTTCGGAATTGGTAGGAACCAAAGACAGAGCAAAAATTCTATTGAGTGGCCAGAAACATAAGGTTAAAAGGTCATACAAGGATATAGAATCATGATGCATAATCTGAAGTATAGTTTTCCCACCAGTTTACTGGGGTTTTTGGAGGTTGTGTGATGCTTTTCATCAATGTATCTAGGGATGGGAATCGAGAACCGGTTCTTTTTGAAAACCGGTTCCCAGTAGCTCAATTCCTTGGAATCGTTTGCCTGCCTGCTTAACGATTCTGCTTATCGATTCTGCTTTCGTTGTGCATGCGCGATGACGTCACACGTACGCTGCATTGTTTTGGTCAGAACGTGGCCAACATGGCGTTGAGGCAGAAACGGTCTAAACAGACGACACCAGGTCCACTTACTTGTAAGACTGTCAAAGCTTCCATGTCTTCAGAAGGGTGGAATCCCTCCAATATCCTCAAACATTTGTCCACAGCATGCGATTCATTTACAGGAAGGTCACGTATTTGATACTCTACTCAGCGGTGTTTGTGAATGTAGCGGCAGAGTGAATGCCGGGCCGGTTCCGGTTCCGGTGTGGGCAACAAACGTCACAACTCCTCAAATACAAGTTTCTGAAGGTAAGAAGGGAAAGGAAATGAGGTGCACAACAACGGGAGACAAGCCGAGCCGAGTCGAACAGGTTCCACATAGTAGAAATGCGGCAATAGAGGAATTAGTAAAGAGTCTTTAGTTTCACTTGCAGTGTATGCCCCCCCCCCCCCCGAACCGTAACCGGCCCGGCGTCATCTGTTATTATAATTTGTACGTACTGTATATGTTATATTTTCTGTGCAGAGATGGACATATAGAAGACAGTTAATGCAAACACACCTGTTTGTACTCTTTTATTCCCTCACCCAATGAGAATCGATAAGAGAATCGATAAGGAATCGGAATCGATAAGCAATATCAATAATGGAATCGGAATCGTTAAATTCTTAACGATTCCCATCCCTAAATGTATCTGACTAGAAACACTACAATTTTCATCATCTTGGACCAAAGTATTACAATTTTATTGTCTTGATACAGTTAGCAGTCAATTGGGAAACTGAAGAGACATATTTTGGAATTGGTAGGGACCAAAGACAGAGCAAAAGTCTATTGAGTGGTCAGAAACATCAGCCTATAAGGTCATATGAGGATCTGTTTAAGGTAGAATCACGAGTCATAATCTGAAGTATAGTTTTTCCCTCTAGTTTACTGTGGTTTCTGGAGGTTTTGTCTGTGTGATGCTTTTTGTCAGTGTATCTGACTAGAAACACTGCAGTTTTTACCATTGTGGACCAAATTATTACATTTTTATTGTCTTGATATAGTTAGCAGCCAATTGGGAAACTGGAGACACATTTCTGAGATGGTAGGGACCAAAGACAGCAAAATGTCTATAAAGTTGCCAGAAACATCAGGCAAAAATGTCATATAAGGATATAGAGTCATGATGCATAATCTGAAGTAAAGTTTTCCCTCTGGTTTACTGTGGTTTTTGGAGGTTGTGTGATGCTTTTCGTCAATGTATCTAGCTAAAAACAGTGCAATTTTCATCATTTTGGACCAAAATGATTACATTTTATTGTCTTGATACAGTTACCAGTCAATGGAGAGACTGAAGAGACACATTTTGGAGTTGGTAGGAAGCAAAGACAGAGCAAAAAGTCTACAAAGTGGCCAGAAACATCAGGCTAAAAGGTCATAGGAGGATCTGTTTAAGGTAGAATCATGATGGTCAATCTCAAGTATAGTTCCTTCTCCTAGGTTCTTGTGGTTTCTAGAACTTTAATCTGTGTGTGATGCTTTTCATTCTGCTATCTGGCTAGAAATGCTACAATATTGTGACAAAATGTGGATGAAGTGAGGTTCTTAGATTGCAGCAGCCTATTTTATTTTGATGGGGTTTTACAGTCAATCAAAAATATTTCCCACTAGCATAATTCTACAACATCAAAACATCTTTGAAAATACACTTTATGTCCTCGATACAATTAAAGAGACACATTTTGAGAGGACTTGTTAGAGACCAAAGACGGAGCAAAAAGTCTATAACGTGGCTAAAAACGTGTTCAGGTTAAGGCTAGGTGATCAGGAGGCCGGTTTTCCTCTAGTTTTCCGGAGGGTTTATCTCTGATGCTTTTTGTTGTTATATTTGACTAGAAACTTAATTTTTGCATTACTTTTTGGACTGAAATTATTACAATATTTTAATCTAGATGAAGTATACAAACTCATCCACAACTGTACGTACAGTTGCTGTGTTTCCATCATTGATCTAGATTGGTGTGGCCTATTTTGTTGTAGCCTGACTCAAAAACATTGAACCCACATGTGACAGACTTCAGGTAATTCTTCCTCATTATTTCAGAAGCAGCAAAACGAGATGTAACTCAGACTGTGCAGGTTGATGCAGACGAAACCCAAACTCTTTAGTACAGAAACACACTAAAGTATCGCCTTTAACAGACTGACATAAACTCACTAGCATAGTGACCTTGGCTAGCGTTGGGAGGTTTTGATGTCACAGTAGGAAAAGTAGATCATATATCAATTTAAGATTATAAAGATTGTTGTTGTCCTGTCTTTATTTTACTCCTATCCTCTGATGATACTTTGACAATGAGCTAACAGGGACATATATTATATTATATATAGATATACAAACAGTAAATACTTGTTTGGTGTTGATTTGGTTGTTGTGACCAAAATAAATAGTCAGTGAAGGTAGTAAATGCCGAAGAAGCCAGATGGGTAAATTATTAGTAAAAAAAAAAAAGTGGCAGTAATGTGGTGAAAAATGCAAAACAAACCTAGTTTTTTGTATTTTTTGTGATTTAGCACTTACCTCACAACATTAAATCAGAGTAAAAAATGAGCGCAATGTGAGTTTTTACCCTTGGCCACACTGGCCGCAGGGTATTGTCATCAGTTGGTCATCCGTAGGTCCGTCCAAAACCTTTGGCATGCGCTAATAAGTCAGGCTGAGGGTTTTTATGGGATGAAAATGATGTAAAATATGGTTGTTTTAAAGTATTCTTTATGGTCATAATAGGACAAATTCTTCAAATCATTTCACAAATCTAGAAGCAGAACATTGAAAACAGTGGTCATGATACAATAAAAGTCATGATGCATGAATAGAATTAAGTAAACTTCAAAACATCCAAACAGTGAAACAAAATAAACCCTAAAGACAAAAACTGCCACATAAAGAAAGATCTAAAGAAACAGTCTATGCCTATGGTCCAGGCCTAGACTGTTGTACTTGCAGGACCTGGTTGCAGACTTTTGAGCTGAAGGATCAGATTTAGGACCAACTCTGCAGCATCACTAATCCTATTGAATTTATCGTGAGTGAAATGCCCTCCTCCCTGTTCTCCAGTCCCTGAGGGCCCCTTGAGCAAGGCACTTAACCCCCTGCTGCTGCAGCAGAGCCCAGGGTTATGTAGATGTGGGTAATTTAATGAGGCGCTGGAAAGTAAAGTGAACATGCTCAGCAACTTTTCCCTGAGTAAACAGAGGTAAAAGTAAACAGTAAAGGAGTTGGAGAACATGTCGTGTTGAGGTTGTGGTTCAGAGGCTTTGGGTCTGCAGGTTTCTGCAGTTGTGCAGTCGGTTGTTTTGTTGATTAACCTATATTTTTAACTGATAATTGAAATTGAAGGTGGTTTTTCCTTAAGTCATGAGTAGCCAGTGCACTGGGGTCATCCTTTGTTACTGAAATATTTATGTGTTGACTTGAAAATCGCTGGAAGGTGCTCATGTATGAGTTTTTGTCCTTAAATTATGCAGTATGACTCAGAAATTGCAGCTAAAACAGAGAACACTTTCCCCAGGACATATTTCTCCATTTGAGCTCAGATTTAATTCTTTTGTAGGGATATTTTTTCCATAAATTGTTAAAGACTCAATATGAGAAGTTTGTGTTGGAGTCTGTTTTATGCTAGGAGTGGTAGTTGTTTTTTTCTTTTTAGCCTTGGCCCTCACCGCAGGGTATTGTCATCAGTTCGTCTGTCTGTATGCGCAAAAACTTTGGCATGGACTGAAGGTCAAGGGTTTTCAAGTGTAGGAATGTTATGTTTTTTTTGTTTTTTTTTTTAAATCTTACTGGCTGATGGACCATGAGCTATTATGAAGGTGTTGTTTCTGGCGTCGTCTTCAACTTCATTTTCATCTTCGTTTTTGTCTTTGTTAGCAATTTTGTCAAACATCTTCTCCAAGGAAATTACAGGTCGGATTCATTTCAAATTTTATATGTATCTTCCTTGGGACAATGTCTGCAAAGTTTGTTCACAGTTTTGAGAAATTTAGATTTTTACATTTTGACAATTTTTGATTATTAAAAAAATGCCTTTACTTATGGTCCGTTTTTTGATAACTTGTAACATGTAAATTGTTAAAGATATCAATATAGTTCCTATTGATCACTGATAGGAAGTCATATATGGACTTTAATTTGGGTTCATGACCTTTGACCTGAGCAACCTTGAAGGGTCAATCTGAAGGTCAACAATGTTTAGATTTTAACATTCTTCTTCTCTAAAACTACTGGTCAGGTTCATCTCAAATTTTATATGTAGCTTCCTTGAGACACTGTCTACAAGATTTTTTCACAGTTTTGAGAAATTTTGACTTTGGATTTTTGAGAAATTTTTGAAATATTAAAAATGTACCTTACTTATAGTGGGCCAAATTTTTTATGGTTTTAACATGTCAATGGTTCCAGATATCAATGTATTTTCCTATTGATCACTAATAGAAGTCACATATGGACTTTGATTGCATTAACTGAGTTCTCCTCCAGTGAAAGAACCACCCACTTCTGTTTTAGATTGATCTGAATCCAGACCACAGGACTGGAACATAGAACAGAACCTGACAACCTCACACATTCAACTGGGGATTAGTAGTATTGAAGTTTTTCTGCAGCAACAGATGAGCAGAAAAAAAAGCAGTGAAGAACTCTGGATGTCAGAAAAGACAAGACCTCTAGATAAATAATCAGTGACGATGTTTTAATGCATGTGGGCAAAAGACTTCAGCACAAACTTCATGTATGTACTAAAGAAAACCAAACAACTGCAACTTGTTGTGCAATAGGTTCATGTTTCCACCTGTAGAAGCATTGTTTGTACGCATTTTTTGTATATCCATCATCATTTGCTTGTGCTTCTGAGTCAATTTGTGACAGTGAGGATTATCTGTGTGATCATTGGAGCTGTGATCATTTGCACAATCACTACAGTGATTTCATTAATTATTTTAACGTGACTGGCGGACACAGTCAGTATATTTACATGACTATTTGATGAGCACCATCTTAAAGTAATGTTACCTGAAGGGAACTAGCACCACTACTTGAATTGTTCTTGTACTTTCATCCCCTGGACATGAATTTTCAGAGTGAAAATGCACTGGAATATCCATAAATTAATCAGTTTTATTTTATTTTTAGGATTAGATTTTTTTTTTTTTTTGTACATTGTACATTTTAGGATACCTGGTATTAGTCAGTTGAACAGTCTTTCAACCTTTTTAGCTCACCTGCTGTTTATCTCAAGTCATTTAAGTTCTATTACTTGGCTGACTGATAATGGGAACTTACTGACATTAATATTTAGAGCTGAAACAATTAATTGACTCAAAGCGATCCAAAAAAATCATTCAACCACAGTTCTCCTGAATCAAAGCTTGGTTTCTTTCATTTCTCTGCTGTTAAACATTGGTTTCCACTGTTGTGTTTCACACGGACGCTTATTGTGACGCACAAACAAGCTTCAATTCAGGAAAACTGCAATAGAATATTTCCCTTTAATCAGTTCGAGTCATGAATTGAATTGTGAATTTTTGCATTTGCTTCAAGCACCTAAACGATTAATCGTTTCAGCTCTATTAATATTGTAGATTTCACACTTTGACACATACAGTCAGGTCCATAATTATTCAGACAGTCACATATTTTCTAGTTTTCCTCTGTTTACCCCCACAGTAGATCTGACATTAACCAATTGAGATGTGGTTAAAGTGTGGACTTAACACTTTAATGGTAGATTTTTCTTTTTAAGTGAGATGTGAAGAAAGTAGATGGTCAGTTGTGGGTAGAAAATTATTATTACAATCAGAGCAGAAAAAAATATTTTAGAAATTTAACGGTAGAACATTTAAAATCATAGTCATGGGTAACAAAAAAATCAAAGTTGAAAGAAATTAAGTAAATTTAAACCAAACTAACCAATGTAATGATATTTATCCCATAATATAAAACTATATTCTGACCGTATTAGTCATTACTGTTTTGTATCCCAGACCCCCGTTGGAAAAGAAACACCTGAAATCCAACGTGTCCACATACTTTTGTCCACATAGTGTAGGAGGAAGAAGAAACAAACAAAATGATGGAAGAGCCGAGGAAGGCCTGGAGAAAGAGATGGAGGGATGCACTTAGAGGAGGAGAAAAAGAGCGAGATGGATGGCGGCCGGGATGGATGAAGAGAGATGGGCAGAGGGAAAGTGTGCCCTCCTTGTGGCTGCTGCAGTGCTGTGCAGGAAGCCGATTCATCACCACCAAATAAACTCCAGAGAGAGGAGGGGAAACAGAGGGGGAAAGATAGAAGGCATACACTGGCGTCAGCATGCACTCCGTCATCCTCCACCCCTCCTCCCTCGTCCCTCCACCTATCACTCTCTCCTCGGTATTGCTAAGGTTTGCCGTACATATTGCTTTGTGTTTGTGTGTCCAGGAGTGTCATTTCCCAGCATGCACAAAGCTCTGCGCATGTAAACGTACAAGTGTAGGGATGGAAAACGGATCAGAATTTTGCCATTCTGGTCCCATTATCAATATCACTTCCCTGTTGATTCTCTTATCGATTCTTATCGGGGTCCAAACTCATTTTATGTCTGGGGCCACATTCAGCCCAATTTGATCCCAAGTGGGCCAGATCAATAAAATAATTGGCATTATAACTAGGGGTGTAAGAAAATATCGGTTCTGCAATATATCACGATATTTCATTTCACAATACTGTATCGATATTAAAAAGTACTGCGTTGATATTTGTAAGTATTTATTCAAACTAGCGGCATTGCACCCGTTGGTGCCATTGTACAATAGCATGAGAGGCTAAAAGTGCCCAGCATACCTCACAACATTTGCATATGGGACATAAAATTGTGCATAGTAAGGTAGTCAGGTAATGTTTTGTATTCATTTGGCGAGTTTGGTGGCGATCGGGCCTGTGAAGGGTCCGAGGGTGAGGTTTGGACCCGGTCTGTGGTGAGCTCTCAGGACCTGGTCCGAGGTGAGCTGGGACCCTGTTAAAATCTCCCCAGCATACCTCACAACATTTGAATAGGGACATAAAATTGGTGCCTAGTTGATAGTCAAGTAATGTTTCTATTCATCTGGCGAGTTTGGCGGCGATCGGGCCTGTGAAGGCTGAGGAACATCCGTACAAACGCCCTCCTGTGCTGACAACATTGAGCGGACATCGAGCAGACATCGGACAGACACAAAATGTGCATTATATAGTAGAATACAGATATTGTGGAGGTTCATTTTTGTTTTTTCTTTTTTGTTTATATTTTATTTATTATTTTTTTTAACACTCTTTTATTAAATAAGGTTAGTTCCTTTGTTGGAATTGCACAAAAATAATGCAATGTTAGTTATGAACTAATACATTATGAACATCTTGTGCAATCCCAACAAAGGAACTAACATTATTTAATAAAGTGTAAAATAATAATAAATAAAATATAAACAAAAAAGAAAACGAAATGAACCTACACACATGTCTGCATTTGAATAAATACCTAAAAATATGGATACAGTAGTTTTTAATAATCGATACAGTAGTATGAAATGAAATATTGCCATATATTGCAGAACTTCTTACACCTCTACTTAGTAACAGGCGGAATATTGTTAAAATTGCACTTAAGTTTCTTTAGACATTTGAGGTCATTCTCATTTTATTGTTAGAGTAGTTTGTTAATGTAAAAATTTTAATAATTTCATGTTATTTTTTGTAAACACACCTTTCTGCTCAATCAAATTAAGTTTCTGAAGGTAGAGGAAAGGAAAATTAGCTGCATAACAGCGGGAGGCTTAGAGGAATTAGTAAAATGTCTATAGGTTTCACTTTCACTTTAAGGTTCGATAGTGATGCGCGAGTCTGGTTTTTTTTCAACCTGCGGGGCTTTTGTGGAATTATTTGACCCGACCCACGAGTAACCCACTGATCCGTGCATCACTAACGTACGGCACAGAACGTACCCCCTTATCAAACCTGGACGGACCTGTCCATAGACGCACTACAGCAGTGGCAAACATACGACCTGTGGGCCAAAACCGGGCTGCCAAAGGTTCTAATTTGTCCCACAGTATGAATTTGGAAAGTGCAAAAATGATACTGAAGTTATTAAGAGTCAAAGGTGTCATAGTTGTTTTAGTTCACGTTCCACATTCAGCCCATCTGGGATCTACAGTAAGAATAATAGTATAATAACCTATAAATAATGACTCCAAATTTAAACCAAAGTTTCATGTAAAAAGTCGGTATCGAATCGGTATCAGATTGGTATCAGCAAAAACTAATCCTAAAAAAAATCAGATCAGATTGGAAGCAAAAAAATCCAGATCAAGACATCACTAGTGTGGTGCATTTATGGTGATTTTTTTTTTTTTTTTTTTTTTAAATTTTTACTGAATTTGCCCTTAAAAGTAATATACAAAGCACAGTTCATGTTGTAAGTCTGACCAGTACAGTTACAGTTTAAGGAAACAGTCTAAGGAACTGAGCTACTGGGATCCAGTTGTTGTATAGAAGTGGTTCTGGATTCCCATCCATAGTGTTCTATAAGTGTGTGGTGCTGTAGGTCTGAGCAGAAGCCTCAGGGACAGCCTTGTGTCAATATTATCTTTGAGCACGCCCAATGAATGTACTAACAGCTCTTTCCTCTAATTATGCACTGGAGAGGAGGGAGGGAGGGAGGGAGAGGTGGATGAAGGGGGAGAGGAGGACGAAGAGGAGGACAACGACTAAGAGGAAGAAGAAGAGGAAAATGAAGAAGAAGACAGATGAAGAGGAGGATGAAGAGGAGGACGAAGAGGAAGAAGACAAAGAGGAAGAGGAGGACTAAGAGGAAGAGGAAAAGAAAGAAGAAGACAGATGAAGAGGAGGATGAAGAGGAGGAGGAGTACTAAGAGGAAGAAGACAGAGGAAGAGGAAGGCAAAGAGGAAAAGGAAGAAGACGGAAGAAGAGAAGGATGAAGAAGAGGAGGAGGACTAAGAGGAAGAAGACGAGAGGAAGAGGAGAAAGAGGAGGACAAAGAGGAAGGCAAAGAGGAAAAGGAAGAAGAAGACGGAGGAAGAGGAGGAGGAAGAATAAGAAGAGGAAGAAGAAGACAAAGAGGAGGAGGAGGAGGATGAAGAGGGAGAGGTGGATGAAGAGGAGGAGGAAGAAGAGAAAGAGGAAGAGGAGGAGGAAAAATAAGAAGAGGAAGAAGAAGACAAAGAGGAAGAGGAGGACAAAGAGGAAGATGAAGAGGTGGATGAAGAGGAGGAGGAAAGAAGAAGAAAAGAAGAAGAGGAGGACGAAGAGCAACAGAATGAAAGAGGAGGAGGAAGAAGAGGACGACGAAGAGGAACAGGAGGGACTAAGAGGAAGAGGAGGAAGAAGAAGACAAAGGAAGAGGAGGACAAGAGGAAGAGGAGGAAGAGGAAGACTAAGAAGAGGAGGATGAAGAGGGGGAGGAAGAAGAGGACGATGAAGAGAAACAGGAGGGGGAAAGAGGAAGAAGACGAAGAGGAAGAGGTCTAGCTCATGCAGCCGTTAGCGTTCCAGTAGTTGCTCGTTCCCTTCTGCCACCTGTCTGTGTGTGTGTGTGTGTGGGTGTGTGTGTGTGTGTTCCTCTTTTCCGTCTGTCCATCAGTGTCAGTCTGTCTTGTCTGTTGTGTGGTGCAGACAGTGTCATCAGTGGAATATTCACTCAGTGGGAAAAACGCTGAACCCCTCCAGAGCTGCAGAGTCCAAACAGACGGCTCCTTTACAGGAGATCTATGGAGTGGTGTTAATAGAAGAGTGGAAATGTCAGTTCAGTGGAAGGCAGAGGAGGAGCTATGAGCCACAGATGGGATATTAGCATTGGAGTCCAAGTCCTTTCAGTTCAGGTTCCACATTCACACCAGTATGATCTCAAAGGGTCTAACCAGTAAAATAAGAACCCATAAATAATGATACCTCTGAATATTTATCTGTGTTTTAGAGGAAAAAACAGTACAAGTACATGATGAAAATGTTTACATCTACAAACTATGCTTTAACATGTGACAAACATGAACAGCCATAAATCATTTTTTAACCTTTTTATGTTTATTTTTACTTTATTTATTTATTTATTTATTTATTTTTTACTTTTATTATTATTTTTTTTTTAAATTCAAATTTTTATTCAGAACAGTGTCAAAACATGTTCAAACATGTAACATGTTCAAAGTGCTGGAGAACAACTCAGTGACCTGCACGTGTTTTTCATAGGTTGAATCGTCCTGTAAATTATTGTTTGTTGTAAATGTATGAGGTAATTGTGTGTTGTAACTATATGTTGTGTTTCATGCTGTCTCTTGACCAGGATGCCCTTGAAAAGAGGTTCTTAATCTCAATGGGATCTTTTTCCTGGTTAAATAAAAGTTAAATCAAATAAAAAAAACAAATTACACAGAACATTATTGTAACAAAGTACACTGTTCTTTTTTTTTTTTTTAGAAAAAAAAAAGGGTGTCAATATTGCTCACCGAAAGGAAAAAAAACCCACAATAATACCAATTTGTGAATCTTTGTAACAATGAATGTCATATAAACAGACTTTCCAGTGTGAAACATAGCAGAAGAGTGATTTGGTAAGATCAATGCTTTTCATGAATTTTATTTTTTTAATTTATATTTTGGTATTATTTTAAAACTTTTAGTTAACACAAACAACTTTGCATCATATTTTTTCACTTACCATTTTTTTTATGTTGCAATTTTACAACTTTTTGGTCCTAATTCTACGGTCATTTTTTACAGTGTAATGATTTTTTCTGATGGTTTTTTTTTTATTGTTCATATTGTTGTACTGACTGGAGTAGCAACTCACAATGACAAAGTCTATTCTATTCTATTCTATTCTATTCTATTCTATTCTATTCTATTCTATTCTATTCATATAAAACAATCCACATACAAGTGTGAACATTTTTCAGTTATAAATCTCACATTATGTCACAGTTTGATTCATTTGTTTCTTCTTCTTTGTTGGTTTTGTCGCAGGTTTTGTGGCATCTCGACATCTTCCGCAGAAGCTTTCGACAGCTGACCACACACAAATGCATGGAGGACTCGTGTATCTTCTGCGCTCTGAAGGTACAAACACTTTTTCATTTGGTTTGAGGTGGATTTCACCTGAAAAGCCTCTTTAGTTTGTTGGTGGTTTTACTTTTTTTTCATTTTTCTGTCTGTTTCTGTGAGTCTCATGAGGAGTGAGCAGTTCAGAAAAAAAAAAAAGTGCTGAAGTTTGCAAAAATTACGACAAAAATAACTGAAAACTAACAAGAGCAGAATAAGTGTAGTTTGAAAAATATAAAACAAAAACATCCAAAATGTTTAAAAAAAGAAATTTAAAAATGCATATTTGATTTATTTTCATTTCACTTAAGTCTGTTTGTGAAATTTAATAATAGTGGTTAGAAATAAATCTAATAAAATATGACAAATTCCATCTAATTGAGTATTCTTGTACGCATGGCTCGACGGGTGGGGGGGGGTTATACATATTGATATCGTCTGATACTAAAAAATTCAGATTTTTTTCCATATCGCCATGCCCTATTTACATGTATTACTATTTATTAACATAGATAGGTGTGTTCTTTAAAATTGAATAATATAAATAAATAAATATAACTGATACAATATTGGCAAAACATATACAACAGTTGCATCATAGATAACCTCAATGTTAACTTCAGAGTCTTTTTGTAAAAACTAAACTTTGATCACATTCACATTATGATTAATTTAGAATAGGTTTTTCTGAAAGTGGAATAATGTAGTAAGAAAAACATAGTAAATATTTAAAAATCTAAGAAAAGGTAAAATTTTGTTGTATTTACATTAGGGCTGTAAGAAAATATCAGTTCTGAAATATAGCACGATATGTCATTTCACAATACTGTATCGATTTTAAAAAGTACTGTATCGATATTTTTAGGTATTTATTCAATGCAGATATTGTGAAGGCTCATTTTTGGCTTTTGTTTTTCTTTTATTTATTATTATTTAAGACTCTTTTATTAAATAATCTTAGTCCCTTTGTTGGGATCGCACAAAAATAATGTTCTGATGTTAGTTCTGAACTTAAACTGTAATGTCTATAAAACATAATTTCAGTTTGAACACATTTTGTGATATAGCATTAGATCCTGTTCTGATCAAATAAAAATGTGTTTAGTGTTAGTGGATATTTTGGGGGCAATTCAATTCTTCAAGGAAATAACCATTTAAAAAAAAGAAACAAACAAAAAAAAAAATAGCCTTTTTAACAGTATCATGATATATCATGATATATCGTATCGTGATCCTAGTATTGTGATTTGTATCATATTGCCAGATTGTTGCCAATACACAACCCAAATTTGCATTAAAAATAACATAAATATAGCGAGAAAAAACTACTGAAACATAAAAATATGCAACAGTTTTGTCATAAATTACATCAAAAACCATTTAACTATTTGTTTTATGGTGGAACAAATCCAGTAAATAGATTTATTAAATGTCTATTCTTTAGTCGAATATGCACATGAGTATGTATCCATGTGACCTTTACACCTCCAGTGTACATTCCCAGTATGCTGTTGTTCTTTTGTTTCCGGTTTCTACCGTTAATTTCTCCCCGTAGACGATCATGTTCAGTTCAAACTCCTCCGTATGGGAACCAGTCAGACAGAAGATGAAGTGTTCTATCTGTAGCATCATGAAACCCTGATAATGAAGTGGCCTTATGCAGCTCGCTTCCAGCCATTTGTTGCATCGATGATGACAAATCCACGTCTGAGCGAAAGGCTTGTGTGTCGGTGTGTGTGTGTGTGTGTGTGTGTGTGTTGCGTCGATGTGTGTGTTCTACACGCCGCTCTGTCTCCGGCTCTTCTCTGTAATTAATTGGCCGACTGAAAGCGCTGAGCCAGCAGAGCCCACGCTGCGATGATACACACTCCTACGTACGCACACAAATCTTAAGGCGCACAGGGAGGAAGCTCTCAAACACATATGCATCTGGAGAGGCTCGCAAATCTGTTTTCAGCGCCATGGGACGGTCTTTTAGTCTGGGTTTGGTCCACACACAGGCCTAGTCCAGCAGGAGGATGGTGGATCACACATGCATTAGGCAGTGTCTGTGGTCACATCCAATCTGATATACACTACGAACAAAAAATTTAAGATATTTGGAATTTTTGGGCTGTTTTTTTCAGTTGGGATTCGTGCACAGCGCCTTTTACTTTCGTGTGTGAATTGAATTGAAGCACTTTTTAAAAAAATTTATTATTTTTTTTATTTTGTTTTTGTTTTTATTTTTATTTTTTTATTTATTTTTTTATTTTATTCATTTTTTCATTTTTATTTTTATTTATTTATTTTTTTAATTTAACACATTTTTTTTAATGGCCAGACATAGTTTTATTTACAAATGGCAAAAATGAAAAAAAAAAAAAAAAAAATTACAAAAAAAAAAAGAAATATCCTTAACTTTTGCTTGTAGTGTATGTGAAGTACATTATGTGGACAAAAGTATGTGGACACGTTGTTTTCAGGGTTTTTTTCTAACGGGTCTGCGATACAAAACAATAATGACTAATGACAGAAATAGTTTTATATTGGAACTACAAAAGCACTTAGAGAGCGCAGACCTCCGCCAAGGCAGATCAGTCCCCCCCCCCCCCCCCCCCCCGATCACCACCACAATGTAATCATTTGTTCCTTGTGCCAGTATCATCATTTCCTGAAAATTTCATCAAAATCCTTCCATAACTTTTTGAGTTATCTTGCTAACAGTTGGACAAACAAGCAAAAAATCCCCCCCTTGATCACCACCAAAATTTTATCATTTATTCCTTGTGCCAGTATCAACATTTCAACATTATTGTGTTTGTATTTATCTGTTTGCTTTTAATGTGGATCATGAGTCTGGAATAAAGCTTATCTATTTGCTAAATATTTCATCAAAATTCGTCCATAACTTTTGGAGTTATCTTGCTAAAAGACAGACAGACAAATAAAACCTGAAAAAAACATTACCTCCTCCTTGGCGGAGGTAATAAATATCATTACATTGGTTAGTTTGGTTAAATGATCTTTTCAGAGATGGTTTTTACTTAATTTCTCTCAGCATTTCATTTTTTTATCCATTACTATGATTTTAAATGTTCTTCCTCTAAATTTCTAAAATATTTTTCATGCTCTGAGTGTAAATAATTATTTTCTGCCACAACTAACCACCTACTTTCATCACATCTCCCATTAAACTTTAAGGAAATATTGATGTTTGTAAACTTAATGGACATAAATACTGGGACACATCATGTCTACAGCTGTAAGACATGCTTCCTGGACCTGACTGTGTGAAAGTGTGAAATCTACAATATTAATGTCAGTACGTTCCCATTATCAGTCAGTGAAGTATTAGAACTTAAATGACTTGAGATGAACAGCAAAAAAAAAAAAAATAGACCATCAAAAGTCATCAAACCAATGTTCATTTCATGTTCAATTATTATTCATTGTGTATCTTGTATGTGTTTTATGTTGTTTGGACTTTGAATGGCTGCTAATTTGGCCAAGTCTCCCTTGCAAAAGAGATTCCTAATCTTAATGGGACTTCCTGGTTAAACAAAGGTAGAATAAATAAATAAATAAAAAAAAAAGGTGTCATAGTTGTTTTAGTTCAGGTTCCACCTTCAGCCCAATTGTGATCTCAAGTAAAATACTAACATAACAAGAAAAGCACTTAAAGAGCGCAGACCTCCACCAAGACAGAGCTGCCCCCCCCCCCCAATCACCACCAAAATTTAATTGTTTCTTCCTTGTGCCAGTATCAACATTTCCTGAAAATGCCATGAAAATCCATCCATAACTTTTTAAGTTATCATGCTAACAAACAAACACGCGTGCAAACACACAAAGCAAAGTGATCACAATATCTCCTGGTGGAGGTAATAACCTATAAATAATGACTCGGCATTTAAATCAAAAATTTCGTTGTAAAAAGTTGGTATCGGATCAGTATCGGCAAAACTAATCCCAAAAGAAATCGGATCGGAAGCAAAAAAAATCCAGATCGGGACATCGCTAACAGTGACTTTAACCTTTCCAACTCATACAGTTCAGTTTTTTATGTGTCTTTTAAGGCTGTGCTCATATTTCCTTGTCGTATCTGAAGAAAAACCGAATGAGAAATAAACATGTTTGCTCATTTCAACCCCGCAGCTAAACACGCTCTAACACTTGTGCACACTGGGAAATTAAAACGTCCGTTTCAGTCACGGGGAATAAAGATGTAGGTGTTTGTAAAAGATGACGAGGCCTGGGTGTCGTAGTAAACCCAAGTTCACATCCTGCCCGTCGGCTATCCCTCTGGAAATCACTGCAACACTTTATCTCCCTGAAACGCTCGCAAACATGCAGATGCACACATAAGGAAGAGGAAGAGGAGGAGGAAGAGGAGGAGATGGGATGGGATGGGATGGGATGAGGGGGTGGAAGGAGAAAGATGAATGAATGTGGGAGTTGGTGTAGATGGGTCCTGTCTTCACACTTAGAGCAGCACGACAGCACACACAGACACACAACGGAACACACACTGAAACACACACCTCCCTCTCCTACTCGCTGCCTCATCCCTCCTTCCTCCTCCTCCTCCTCCTCCTCCTCCTCTCTCTGTAGGGTATATTCCCCCTCCATTCTCCTTGGCGCATTGCTGCAGTCAGCACCGCCACCATAACACACACATACACTCACGGATGTCCACACACACACACACACACACACACACACACACATTCCCCTTTTCCCTCGTCTCTAACGCACACACTCGCTGTCAGCACGACTGCATTACCTTTCCCGTTGCCAACACACTCCACCTATTGTTTTAGAACACTCGCACAAATCCACCGTCCTGCTTCCACAAGTCCAACGTCGGGCTTTAATTAGATGGAAAAAAAAAAAAAAAAAACACTCTGAATTCAATAGAGACGTGGACGTACCTCTGTGAATCGTGTCCATTCATTACATTCACGGCTCATATGTGGGTTTTATGGGTTAAACGAGCTTTTAGATGCTTTAATTAAGAAAAAGTAACACACATCGGTCCAAACCCTTTAGGAGTGTTTTTCAAAAACTATAAAATTTTGATATCACGATTTCAAAAAGCTGTATCTTGGAAGGGTTTTGAGATAAAGTCATAGTGTAAATGAGAAAAATATTGGATATGACCCAAAGTTTATGATGGGAATAAACGTATTCATCTAATTTACATACTGTAACATCACAGGGCGGGGGCCATATTGGATTGGGTAACTTTTAGTAAAATTGAACTTTGAACATATTTACACGGAAGTTTGTTTGTTTTTTTTTTTTTTATTATTTTATTAGTCATTTTTATTTTTACTTACAAAGTCACAAGAAGAAGAAGAAGAGAGAAGAAGAAGAAGCAGAATTCACCAGAAATAAAAAAAAAAAAACAATAGGCGAAACCAAAACAAAAACTAGAAAAGCACTCAGAGAGCACAGACCTCAGACATCAGTGTAGACATCAGTGCCCCCAACCCCCTGATCACCACCAAAATTTTATCATTTTTTCCTTGTGCCAGTATCAACATTTCCTGAAATTTTCATCCAAATCCGTCCATAACTTGTTGAGTTATCTTGCACACGGACAGACAGACAAACAGACAGACAAACCAACACCGGCAAAAACATAACCACCTTGGTGGAGGTAAAAAGACCGTAGCTACGAAGGAAAAACAAAAAAACAAAAAAACAAAAAACTGGTAGAGGACAAGAACCAAGACAACAGACTATACATGTATTATTTATATATACATGGAAGTTTTGTATGTGTTTTTTTTTTTTTTAATTTCCTTGAAATAAATTAACTTAAACATTAGTAAAAAGTAAAATGCAATAAGTTTTAGTATTTTTAGGCAAATCTATCCAAACTAAAACCAAACCAGAAAAGCACTCGGAGAGTGAAGACCTCCACCAAGGCAGATCAGTGAAAACCTCGCTAAAGTGCTGCTAAAAGTATTAAAAATCTTCTACGTCTCTCTCACCGACTGCACTCTGCTGCTCTCTGCTCTGCCCACTTCCACCCCTCCCCCTCAGTCAATGCAGGCCTCTCCCCTAATCTGTGATACAGCAATAGAAAGAACCCAATCTCAACTAAAAGATAATGTTTAAATTTTAGCACAAACTGTTCTGGAGTTAGGATAATTTGAATGACGATATATGTCTATATATATATATATATATATAATATATATATATATATATGTGTATTAATGCTGTCAAACAATTAAAATTTTTAATCACATTAATCACAGGGTTGGTGTGGATTTATTTCTATTAATCACAATTAAATGTCATTCATTTTTAATCTATATTCAGGGTTTGCACGGCGTCTTAAAAGGTCTTGAAATTACAAATCTGTATTTAATACCTTAAAAAAGTCTTTAAAGGGTATTAGATTTAATATGTTAGGTCTTAATTTACGTTGCCATAAACTTGTTGGCTGTGTTGTGTTTAAATGTGTCCAAGCTGTGAAGAAAGTAACATTAGTCGACTCAGTTCCACCTGTTTTATATTGAAAATAGGAACCAGCTGTTGCTAACTTTACAGCCCCTGGTGAGAAATGACTCAGAACGGTGGGAATCAAAGCGTTGGAGTAAATACATACATTTTCTTAAATTCTAGGAGTCACAAATTTGTGCCAGTATATGGCTGTGAAATAGGCTGTGAAATGGGCATTAAATTCTGTTCTCAGTAGTCTTAAAAAGGTGATAAAAAGTCTTAAATTTAACTTGTAGAAACCTGTAGGAAATCTGAATATTAATTGCGTTTCATTTTGCACGAACAAACACACTCAAGAAGTAAGAAAAATATCTGCACTTAACGGGTTTATTAAACACCTTCAACAGTTTCAACTAAACAACTGGACCCAACTGGACCCAACTGTTCCATCTTGGTTTTTTTCTCCTCATTTCTATCCAGAGGACCAACGTGCTGTTTAGTGTCTTCCATCTTTGTGGGTTGGTTCTGCTGCCTGTCATTACTAGGGGTGTAATAAAATATCGGTTCTGCAATATATCGCGATATTTCATATAACAAGACTGTATCGACATTAAAAAGTACTGTATCAATATTTTTAGGTATTTATTCAAATGCAGATATCGTGGAAGTTCATTTTAGTTCTTTTTGTTTTGCTTTTATTTGTTATTATTTAACACTCTTTTATTAAATAATGTTAGTTCCTTTGTTGGGATTGAACTAAAATAATGTTATGATGTTAGTTTTTAGGTGATTTTTGGGTGGTTTTCTGGATGATTTTTGGGTGGTTTTTGGTTATTTTTGGGTGGTTTTCTGGATGATTTTTGGGTGGTTTTTGGTTATTTTTGGGTGGTTTTCTGGATGATTTTTGGGTGGTGTTTGGTTATTTTTGGGTGGTTTTCTGGATGGTTTTTTGGTGATTTTTGAGTGGTTTTCTGGATGATTTTTGGGTGGTTTTTGGTGATTTTTGGGTGGTTTTCTGGATGGTTTTTTGGTGATTTTTGAGTGGTTTCTAGGTGTTTTTTTTTTGGGTGATTTTTGATTATTTAATTAAATAATGTCAGTTCCTTTGTTGGGATTGCTCAAAAATGTTATGATGTTAGTTCTGAACTACTAGAATATGAACATTTGAACAGGATCTTAAACTGTAATGTCTGTAAAACATAATTTAAGTTTTATCACAGAAACATTTTGTGATATAGCATTAGATCCTGTTCTCATCAAATAAAAATGTGTTTAGTATTTGTGCAGACTTCTGGTGTAATTAAATTCTTCAAGGAAATAATCATTTAACAAAAAAGAAACAAACAAAAAATTACTTTTTTAACAGTATCATGATATATCGTGAAATATCGTATCGTGATCCTAGTATTGTGATTTGTATCGTATCACCAGATTCTTGCCAATACACACCCCTAATTACTACCGGGTCAGCTGACACTGGTTTATGTGACGCTAACTCTGCTGGGACAAACTGACCCACTACATTGACAGAGACGTTCAGAGTCATTCTGCTGCAGATGGGTAAATTGTGTGAAATTTTTAAATCAGATTAACCCATAAAGACCCAGTGCTACTTTTATGTCAGTTCTCAAATGAATTTTTCTCTATATTTAACCTTTCTTAAGTGATTTATTAATATAATCCTCTTTAGTTTGAGTTTTTTCAATGTAAATCATGTCTTTTTCTGTATTAAATTCACTTATCATGTAGATGTTCATGAAAACTCCGAGTAAATTCAAAGGTTATATCACATATAGAGAAAACTGAAGAAAAAGTGACATTTTCAGTCATATCTATCATTAACTGAACATAAACCCAGTGTTTCCATCCACTGTCATTGATCCAGCTCCATGAAAAATTAGTTTCTTTTTACATTTAAACTTTCCTAATTGGTTTATCAGTATTTATCATAATGTAAACTGCAACATTTTGTATTTTTTAGATATTTACCTATTTAACTTTATGATCAGGGAAAATATCAGAGTAAATTCAATGGTTATTACATTAAAACAGTGGAAACTGATGAAAATGTGACTTTTTCAGCCAAATTTCTCATTAACTGAACATAAACCCAGTGTTTCCATCCACCGTCATTGATCCAACTCCATGAAAAAATGAGTTTCTTTTTTACATTCAAAATTTCCTAATTGGTTTATCAGTATTTATCGTAGTATAATCCTCTGCAATTTGCATTTTTAGGTACTTACTTACATTTAACTTACTGATCAGGTAAAATAGAGTAAATTCAAGGGTTTACATTAAAACAGACGAAAATGTGACTTTTTCAGTGAAATATATCATTAATTCTACACATTGAACATTTCCATCCACTGTCATTGATCCAACTCCATGGGTTTTACTGGTGAATCAATGTTGTAGAAGATGACAATGTTTCCACGGTAACTACGGAGCCTCTGAACGTCCAAATGGGTCATATCTGATGACCATGAAAAGACGAATAACTGTATTTTACACCAATTATTTACATGTATTGATAGAATTAGTGGATCAACAGGTATTAAACAGTTTAGATCAGGAGTTGGTTTTGGTCACCAGTGCCTGTTTGGGTCTTTATGGGTTAATTATGATGATGGATTAATTTTGACAGCCCTAATATACATAAATAAATAAATATATATCACTCATAATAATCCAGTTGGATGTATTATTTTGTTTGGGAGCACTGATCCTACTCAGGTTTATAATAATTCAGGCATGAAAGAGTTAATGCAAGCAGATAAATTGAGTTGAACTTGTTGAAAAATCTAAATGTTATAACTACTGTAAGTCTTGGATGTAGATTCTCTAATAATGGGTGACATGATCCACCAATCATAGAGCAGCGGCCTTTGCATTTGCAGCGCGACACATTCTAAACTTGTTAAAGTGATTTAAGTTTCTGGTTTAATGCTGTAAATGCACTGATTTAAAGCTCATCACGGGCTCTAAAAGCAGCATTTAGTTCATGCGGGGGAATGGGAGTGACTTTTCCATCAGCCCAGGCAGGACTGAAGCGAGCTGCAGATGTCTAAAAGAGGGAGACATAAAAGCATGGATGACTTTCTTCAGATTGCCAACGGATAAAAATGACCCAATTTTGGTCGGTAAGAATTTTCAGCCGGGGAAAAAAAAAAAAAAATAAAAAAGTCATAAAAGTGAACGACTGATTTCACTGAAACACAAGTTGGATACCTGGGAATCTGTGCTTTAACCTCTTTAATTTCTGCAACCTGAGCAACTTATTTAGGACATATAGAGCATGGACACATGGTGGACATATGTGGACGATATAGTTTCAAGGTGATCGTGGACAGGTTTATCTAGGGTAGTGAAAAAATGGACCTGGATGTAGAATTTCACTCATTTATTCCTACACATGGATTTCTTCCTCTTTTTTCTTTCACTAAAGGACGCCAAGTTTTAAAGGAGTGATATTTAATTTTAATTTAAATGGAATTGTTCATTTTCCAACATTTCCCTGTGGTCTCCATAAACTGTAAATCTCTAATTGGGTCTGAACTCTTCATTCCTTCAACTCCACAGGTCCATCTTCAACCCTATTTCTGAGTAATGACACCAGAAAGGTGGTTTGGAGCGCTGGCCCTTTAAATGCACATGAGCCACTCATCCTCTCAGCTTTAAAGGAGTGATATTTAGCTTTTTTTAATCCATAAAGACCCAAACATCCACCGTCAACTAAAACCATCTCCTGATCTAAACTGTTTAATTCCTGTTGATCCACTAATCCTATCAATACATGGAAATAATTGAATAAAATACAGTTATTCATCTTTTCATAGTCATCGAATATGTTTTTGGACGTTCAGGGCCTTTATAGTTACCATGGAAACACTGTCATCTTTTACAACATTGATTCACCAGTAAAACCCACGGAGTTGGATCAATGACAGTGGATGGACACACTGGGTTTGTGATCAGTTAATGAGATTGATGAAAAAGTCAGTTTTTCTTCAGTTTTCTCTGTTTCGATATAATAAACCCTCAACTTTACTCTGAGCTTTAATGAACATCTACATGATCAGTGAATTAATTATAGGAAAATACATAACTTTCACTGAAAAAACACAAAATACAGAAGATAATATTGCAATAAATGGTGATAAATCACTTAGGAAACGTTAAATATAGAGAAAAATGTATTAAGGAACTAACACAAAAGTAACACTGGGTCTTTAAGGGTTAAATGTAATGCTTCATTTTCCATCATTTCCCCGTGGTCTCCATAAACTGTAAATACTCTGCTTGGCTCTGAATTCTTCATTCATTCACTCCAAAGGTCCATCTTCAACCCTATTCCTAAGTAATGACACCAGAAAGGTGGTTTGGAGCGCTGGCCCTTTAAATGCACACGAGCCACTTCAGGCCCCCGCCCCCTCCAGGTTATTGGCTGTGCTGCTCTGTCCCGTTCAACCAACAACTGAACATTTGAGGTAATGGGCTCCAAGTTTGGACATATTTTCAGTCTGGACTACAACCGCTGCTGCTGACAAACAATTATGGAGAAATACTGGAGAAATGTTCGTCTGAAGTCTGGACCTGATATGAGCAAATGTGGAGACAGAACTAGTTATAAAATGGAACAAATTAAGCAGGAATTCAAACAGGTTGTAGAAATCCACTGGATTTTTGTCCAAATGAATATAAAGATAGTTTTGCAGCAGCTGGAGGGTTCAAATTCAAACTGTATGAACTATTATGGTCCAAATACACGAAGAAATGAAGCACAGACTAAGAAAATTCTCTAATAAAATTCATTTCTCAGAGTATGCCATAATTGTTTGTCAGCAGCAGCGGTTGTAGTCCAGACTGAAACTATGTCCAAACTTGGAGCCCATTACCTCAAATGTTCAGTAGTTGGTTGAGCGGGACAGAGCAACACAGCCGAAAACCTGGAGGGGGCGGGGCCTGAAGTAGTGATGTCCCGATCTGGATGTTTTTGCTTCTGGTGCGATTTTTTTTTTTAAGGATTAGTTTTGCTGATACTGATCCAATACCAAATTTTTTCAATAAAATTTTGATTTAAATTTGGAGTCATTATTTATAGGTTATTATACTATTATTTTTACTGTAGATCACAGTTGGTCTAATGTTGAACCTGAACTAAAACAACTATGACACCTTTGACTCTTAATAACTTCAGTATCATTTTTGCATTTTCCAAATTCATACTGTGGGACAAATTAGAACTTTTGGCAGATTTGTTTTGGCCCACGGACCGTATGTTTGACACTGCTGTAGTGTGTCTATGGACAGGTCCATCCATGGATTATATGGGGATGCGTTCTGCGCCATACGTTAGTGATGCGTGGACCAGCGGGTTACTCATGGGTCGGGTTGGGGCAGGTCAAATAATTCCACAAAAGCCTCGCAGGTTGAAAAAAAACAGAAATGTGCATCACATTAAAGTGAAAGTGAAACCTATAGATGTTTTACTAATTCCTCTAAGCCTCCCGCTGTTGTGCAGCTAATTTTCCTTTTCCCTACCTTCGGAAACTTTAATTTGAGGGAGCAGGAGGTGTGTTTACCCCCCCAGAACTGGGTCTGGATCTTGTGACTAAACCCGATTGAT